>NC_092862.1:146979082-146988128 GCF_032062135.1 Pyxicephalus adspersus
CCATGGGCCGAGCTTCCCACAGAGGAGCTCTGCTGTCTGGCATGGACTCTCTGGTGTCTCAAAAGATCGGATCTCTGTATAAAGCGCCGATTGCACAGAGGACATTTAAATGGCTGCTCCCCAGTGTGGCTCCGCTGATGCATTATTAAAGTGGACCTTTGAATAAAACCTTTGCCGCACTCGGTACATTTGTACGGTCGATCTTTGCTATGAACCTTCTGGTGTTTGGACAAAGCCAATTTTTCAGCAAATGTCTTCTGGCAGCATGCGCACTGATAGGGACGTTCACCCGTATGCGTCCTCTGATGTTTCACCAGATCCGACCTCTGAATAAAACCTTTGCCGCACTCGGTACATTTGTACGGTCGATCTTTGCTATGAATCTTCTGATGTTTGGACAAAGCTGATTGTTCAGCAAATGTCTTCTGGCAGAATGCGCACCGATAGGGACGTTCACCCGTATGCGTCCTCTGATGTTTCACCAGATCCGACCTCTGAATAAAACCTTTGTGGCACTCTTGGCACTGGAAAGGCCGTTCTCCGGAATGGGTCCACATATGTTTCTTCAGGTTGGAGTTTTGGTTAAAAGCTTTCTTGCACTGCGGACATTGGAAGGTTTTCTGCCTCGAATGCACCTGCTGGTGCCGAATGAACGACGAGCGATGCCTGAAAACTTTCTAGCAGTGAGTGCAGATAAAAGGCGAATCCTTGGTGGGAAATTTCTCACGTTTGGGCCCCAATCTGCTCTGGGCTTTGTTGGAAACCTTCGTGTGAGTAGCCATATGCCGGACGAGGATGGTACTGGAGGTGAAGCTCCTGGCACACTCAGTACAGCGATAAGGCCGCGCGCTGCTGTGCGTCCTTTTGTGTTTCATTAAAGAGGAACTTTCTGCAAAGCGTTTATCACAGACGGAGCAGCAGTAGGGTTTTTCCCCCGTGTGGGTACGAAGGTGTTTGACCAGGTCGGAGTTCTGAATAAAATGCTTGGAACAGACGTTACATCGATAAGGCCGCTCCCCTGTGTGTGTCTTGAGGTGCTTGGTGAGGGTGGAGCTCTGGGTATAGGTGTTATGGCACAGAGGACACTTGTATGGCCGCCCGATGTCTGCCGCCCCCTTGTCAGGCCGGTCACACACAGGAGCCTGGAACTTTCTATCAGAGAAGCTTGATTGGGGTCTCCTGAACTTGCAGCACTCTTGATGCCTCTCAGCGGTTTGAAAGTTTTTCTCTAAGTGACAACATATAAAAGATTTATCTTCAGGGGTCACAGCAGATGGGACATTATTATTATTGGGGAACTCTGGCGTCTCTTCCTCCATCTTTATTCCCGATAGCAGCAAATCACGGGCCAGATCTTCATGATGAAGGATTTCCCTGAGCTCCAGATTATCGCATTAGTCTCCAACTTCCCTCTTAACAGATCCGTCTACCAAGAGAGAAATCCAAAAGCAAAATTATTCATCAACACAACACAATATGTTACAAATTATAAATCCAAATTCTGAGAACAGAAAGGACAGGTTAGAACTCTTCGGACCAAATTTATCTGGCCCAGGAGATTTGTCTTTACTTCCTGTTCTATACACAGACAACAGGAAGTGAAATTTCTCCAATGTAAGGAATTCATGCCAGTTCTTTGTTCTCTCTTGGCAGGAGTTTGGTTTTAGGATTTGGCTCATACAGCAGAGCGTCTGATATCGTTCAAAACAAATACAGAGAAACCAAAAACATTTCCTATTAGGAAGAAAAATGCGGAGACTGTGTTATCTAATTCAAAGTTTCTCACTCAGGGTTCCTCTAGAGGGCGGTAGAGGTTCCCTCAGCAGTTTGCACCTCTCAGGTCAGTTTAGGTGACACCAATGATCTTTTTGGTTATCTGTAAGGGTGACCCCAGGGAAAAAAAGATTCATCCTCACCCAGCCAGGTGCTTCCATCTCAGTCCTCCTCTAACCAGGGGTCTCCGCCATCTTCTAACCGAGAGATGATTTCCGGCTTCTGTATGTGACAACCTGCGAGAGGACAAAAAAAAGCTGAGGGCAGGGAGGACATTGGAGGAAATACCCCACTTACTGGGCAACCCCCCCAGAGCCCCATGTGTTCAGCCTATCACAGCCCAGGTCAATAGAAGCAGTAACATAACCAATCACAGAGGACCTTCAGCCTGCAGGCCCCCGCAAATCTTTACTTATAATTTGGGGACCACCAATACAGCTCGGACCCCTGAGGACCCCCTGATTGTGGTGGTAATAAAGAAAGTCCAGGTCAATCCTCATTCGATTGGCTCACTGGAGCCCCCCGGGGTATCACTGTGTTATAATCTGGGCTTGGTCCTGCCATTCTCTGCCCCAGACCTTGCCACGTCCATAGCCCCCCTCCCCCGGCTGCGAGTTGCCATTATGACATTGGATTGTGTGCAGCTAAACCTTGAAACACGTCAGCAACCAATGACCTGATATTACCACAATGATACCCCAACACTGGCAGAACCATGGAGGAAACCATCTCAGTGTGCCAAGGTGTGGGCGGGGCATCTGGGAGATCCATGCCATGTTTTACAATCGTCATCATCTATATATATATAAAGTTGGATGTAGGTAAGGTGTGTGTTCCACCATCATTCCAAAACACATGGAGACATTTCAACCAAACTTGCCATACGTATGACGGAGACTCATGTGCACCTGTCATCTTTGTACAGCGCTGTGCTATATGTCAGAGCTATATTTGGATGTATGTGTGTATGTATTGCTCAGTGACAGTGTGCCTTTTGCTTACATACCTTTTTCGGACTTTTTTACAAATGTCTAGCCTATAATAATGCCTTCCAGAAAACGTAAGGGCATTGGCCAGGTGCAATCAAATGCAAAAAAAATGAAACACGGTAGACAAGAAAATCCCAAAGACAGATAGAAGACTTGCCACGCTGCGCAAGAGAGCTGCTACATCTAGAGCTTCAGAGACAGTACAACAGCATGAGGCCCGACTACAGGAAATGAGAGAAAGAGCTACTACATCTAGAGCTTCAGAGACAGTACAACAGTGTGACACCCGACTACAGGAAATGAGAGAAAGGGCTACTACATCTAGAGCTTCAGAGACAGTACAACAGCGTGAGACCAGACTACAGGAAATGAGAGAAAGCTACCACATCTAGAGCTTCAGAGACAGTACAACAGTGTGACACCCGACTACAGGAAATGAGAAAAATAGCTATTTTATCTAGAGCTTCAGTGACAGTACAACAGCATGAGGCCCGACTACAGGAAATGAGAAAAAGAGCTACTACAGCTAGAGCTTTAGAGACAGTACAACAGCATGAGGCCCGACTACAGGAAATGAGAAAAAGAGCTACTACAGCTAGAGCTTCAGAGACAGTACAACAGCATGACACAAGACTACAGGATAACAGAGATAGAGCTACTACATCTAGAGCTTCAGAGACAGTACAACAGCATGAGGCCCGACTACAGAATAAGAGAGTTAGGGCTACTACATCTAGAGATTCAGAGACAGTACAACAGCGTGAGACCCGAGTACACGAAATGAGAGAAAGAGCCAGACAACCACGGACTGCATAACTGTCAAGCCAAGAAGTTTAAATCTGAGTCCCCTGGTATTGGCTGCAAAGAAGGGAAAGTCTAACTCTGCCAACTCGAAGCCCCAGTTACCCGGGCACCGCCGGGTAATCAGCTAGTTTACAATAAGATTTAATAATAAAAGATTCAGATTTGTAAAATTCCCAAGCTTCTCATACTGTGCGACTTCCAAAAGGCGACACTGCCAGCCAATCAGCTGCTCTGCCTCACACAGACCCCTCTCATGCCATGGCGCCTGCTAATAGGATTCCAGGGAGTCTGCTATTCGCTACATAGAGGGGGCGGAGCTCCTCACCTACGGACAGCATACATTGGTAGGCGATGTGGGTGGGCGGTACATATAGGTAGCCCCCTGTTATGGAGCAGTGGGCGGGGCTCCCTACCCTCAGATCAGTGGGCGGGGCTCATTACCCTCGGGGCAGTGGGCGGGGCTTATTACCTGCGCTGCAGTGGGCGGGGCTCCTAACCAGCTGAGTAGTGGGCGGGGCTCCTTACCCGCGGAGCAGTGGGCGGGGCTCCTTACCCTCGGAGCAGTGGGCGGGGCTCCTTACCTGCGGAGCAGTGGGCGGGGCTCCTTACCTGCAGCCAGCATACATTGGTAGGTCTCCCTCATGACGCTCCTGTAGAGCTCCCGCTGGGAGGAGCTGAGACTCCGCCATTCGCTGCTTGAGAAATACACCGCCACCTCATCAAACGCCTGGACGACCTGCAGGAGGCGACACCAAAGGAGAATTACACCGAGCCGCGGTACCTACACCTCCTAATATGCCCTGTCATGTGACATAGGAAGGGGGATGATGGGAGTTGTAGTTCACAAATTCACACTTCAGTGTGTGGGCGGGGCAAAATTACTTCATAGATGTAACAACCCGGCCAGAGACCCCCACACTGTGCCAGGGCTCCCCTCCTCCCCCCCCCCCCGGGGTCTCTCACACCCGGTCACCCTCCCCCGGGTTTCTCCCACACCCGGTAACCCGCCCCCTCCCGGTCATTTCTCTCACCGACATTCCCGATCTCACTTCGGCCATTCCGCTGACTGACTAAGCTCCGAACCTTCCCGGCATGCACCTCACCCCAGCCAATCAGCGCGTCCGGAGTGGGAGGAGCGCTGGCGGTAGTTACCGCCCACTTTCTCTTGGCTCTACATATGCAGGGCGCAGCAGGCTGTGACTGCAAAACCGGAAGTAGAATGTGTAGCGATCACCATGGAAACAGAGAGACCCGGAAGTTTAATTGCTGCTCATCCAAAGCTGGAAACCAACATCATTTGGTCTGATGGTCCCATCCCCCTACATTTCAGGGCCTCATCCCCATCCTCCGCATCATGTGACTGGGGTATATAGGGGTCACTGCTGGGAAATGCCACCCCTCTGGCCGTGTGCGGCCCCCGGTGACCTGGATGAGGATCCGATGTGTCTGACAGCCAGAACAACGACATTTCCTGGAGCTGAGGCATGGCAGCCATCCTCTGTTCCACATGTGTTCCTGTGGCCCCGTGTACGCCGGTCATACGTGTTTAAATGTACAGGGTGTACATGTAAACACGTATGACTGGCGTACATGGGGCCACAGGAACACGTGTATCCAGCCAACCAGACAGTCATCTCATGGGGAGGCCCTGTGGTTAGATGGCAGCCTCAGCACCTATATGAAACACCAGACATCCTCAGGGGTGGGGCTTCCACATCATTACCTGCCTATTGTACATTCCTCGAGGGTAGGATTTCCAAGCATTACCTATTGTTCATTCCTCAGGGGTGGGGTTTCCAACCATCACCTATTGTTCATTCCTCAGGGGTGGGGCTTCCACATCATTATCTGACCATCTATTGTACATTCCTCAGGGGTGGGGCCTCCACATCTCTGTCTGACCATACAGACCACCTATTGCAGTGGTCACCATCCAGTGCAACACCAAGTAGGTCAGAAGAACGCTGGGGGACACCGGCCAGAGCCACAGACCATGTCCCCCATACAGATCTCAGGCTCAGGACAGTGGGCAGCTTGTGTCTCAGGCTCAGACCTGCGATGGGAAAGTGGGCAGGTTCAAATTATGACATCACTAAAGGGAAAGTGACAACCGGCTCCCCACACAGGCGCGGTCCAGAGCCGGCAAATTCAGTGGTCCGCCAAGGTTGGTGACCAATGATTTATTGTATAATCCTCAGGGGTGGGGCTTCCACGCATTTATCTGAAAAATAATCCTAATGATAAGTCCTTAAGGGAGGGTCTTACAGAACAGATATGCTTTCCTCAGGGGTGGGGTTGTCACAATACTACTTGATGATACATACCACCAATTTCGTGCCCCCCAGGGACAGGATTTCCTGCACCTCTATCTGGACCGATTATTGAGTGCTCTCCAAGGAAGATGGAGTCTGTCTACTCAAATAGGAAAAGTGCGTGCATTGTCCTTACATCGGACATATAACACTACACACGTCACATGAAATATATATATATAAACATATATTTATCCCCTGTGTCACCCTCTCCCCCAAATCTTTTTTTACAGGGTTCCTCCTTAGCTTTCAACAAGCTGATTGGCTCCTCCAGGTCACTCCAATCTGCTACACCAATATGAATGCAGCTTTTTCTATCAAGAACTAGGACTATCCGCTATTGGCCCACCAGTCTGAAGAATACCTTACTGGCCAATAGTAAAGGTGAGGAGGCGGGGCCAAGCTTTTATATTCACAGAGCTGCATTACAATCCGATTGCCACAAGGGGGGGGGGGTAGGTGGGGTTCTCTGTGGGGTCAGGGCACAGAAGCTCCAATCGCTGCGAGGTCAATTCATGATTCATGGCATGATACACGAGTAGGTATGAGACGTGCAGCAACACAAACAGTTTTTATTGTAGGTGAAGAATTTACCCAATTACAAATCTTTCCATGCTACAGAAACCAAAGGTTGTGACACCATGTGACCCAACACACGAGGGCGCTGGTTTCTGCCCTCATAGAACAGCATTTACATTGTAAACCTAAACTGACTGGCCATAGAACTGATCTCTAACTAGTGCCCCAAGTTGTCTCTGTGTGTCATAAAATGATCAGAGGAAAAACATCTGCGGATCTCCTCACCCTCTGTACAGCCAATTCCTGTCTACACTCTGCATGGCATTTCTCCTAATGGTGACAACAGCAGCCCATGCCAGCATAATGTGTAATGAAAGGGCCCTTTGTAGTCACCATTGAAGATCATCATTGGGGGATGATGGGGGAAAGAAAGAGCATTGCTTCCTGGCAGGATCACGATACAAATTAAAGAATGGCTCCGCCTGTATATCCCGGCTAGGCCTGAACATTCACCTATCCAAGCTGAGAGGGGACAGGTTCTCTTTTGTAATTACCATCACACAAATCTGGAAAATTATTTCATAAAAATTTATTTATTGCATGAAAAACCTAAAATGTTCAACCACCGGCTGAGAAATCAAACTTCCCATCCCCCGGCCTGGTCCTTTCATTTCACGCGCCATGGTCCCCGGATCGAAATAAACATTTATAGGTGACATTCGGGCCCCGGCGGGATGTTCTTTGGATCAGCAGGAACCAAAATCAACCAAAAAAAAAAAAAAGTTATTTTTGAAAAAAGTGAACAAACGGCCACTTAAGTTTCTTCTCGCTAATTGTCTAGCGTTCCGTCTTCGTACAAAAAACAAAAACAGTGACGCCTATGGAGCGCAACCTAACTTTCATTCCCACTACAGCGCCCCTCTAAGCAAAATAACTTCAACAACCTCCCGCGCCCTCTCTGGCCTATCCGACGCCAGAAAAAAAAACGAGGGAAAACTCTGTCATTAACATAACTAAAGGATATCAGAAAAATAGAACTATATTTTATATTTCCCCGCTTCCTTCCCCCGACTCTCTATACAAAACACCCCATTCCCAGAAAAGCGCACAGCCTGAGGTCATGTGACTATGGGACCGCCTCTCCCGCGGTCAGACAAACGGACGACTATACAGTCTGAGGCTGTGAACATAGCAGGACAGGACAGTTCATTTGGAGAATAAGCCCCTCCTCTTTCCAGTGTGGTTCCCTCCCCCAAATGCTGGCAGGTGGGTGGGATTATAATCTCTGCAGCCAATGCATGGAAGGCTAAACTTAGCACAGTCCCACAAGGAGCAGAGCGGAGTTCAGCTTTTGGAGGAAGGTCCTGGAGCTGGTCGGATGGAGCGCACGGGCTCAGGGGCTGGTTTCATGTGCCGCGGCGGACGTCCTCTGCGTTTTCCTGTTGAAACCGGGGTACTCGGCTGGTCAGGTGACTTGGGGGTTTCAGGAGCAGCTTTGGGACTTTCATCTTCCTCCACCTTAGTATTGGACGGGGAGCCGTTAGCAGCAGATTGGTTCTGCCGTGCGGCGGCTCTGTCCTGTCTGAGCTGTCGCAGCTCATCGCGAATGTCTGTGAGTACACTGAGGAGCTGTTGCTGCAGCTCTCTGTCTTGTACTCGTTGTTGCTGCTGTCGGGTTCTCTCCTCCTCCCATATGCCTAGCTCCTGGTCGTACATCCGGTCCCAGCGCTCCTCCAGTTCCAAAAGTCTCTGCATTTTGGCCTTCACTTCGTCCTTGCCATTGCTGGCCTCGCATGAGCAGTCCCCGTTGGCAGGAAGATCGGTGCCAGAGGAGGGGTCTCCATCCTGGGAAGAGGTGGAAGGCATGGAGTCATCTGCAGCATTTTCACTGGGCTGTGGAGATGCCGACTGTCCTTCCCATTCATCCTGGCTCTCCGGGAGAGGGGAATTCTTTCCGGGGTCCTGGCTGTCATCCTCCTCATCCTCCACTTTCAGTTTTAATATTTCGGTGTTGTCGCAGGCGTCTGAGGGTGCTGGGTTGTCTCCATTCCATTCTGCGGGGGTGGTGACATTGGATACCGATCCCTCGGGGGAGGAGACTGTGGAGCATTGAGATTCGCAGCGGGCTGGGACTGTGATTGGCTGTGTCGGTAACACTTCTTGCTTTACAGTTAGGATCTGCGGTGTGGCTGCCACAATGGTCTGCTGGGCTTGGAGGATGGTTGGCGTTGTCACCAATGTGGCCGCATCCTTGGCTGACCAAGTCTCTGGAAAAGGTTTAATTGTGATACCCGGGGTGACCGTTGGAGTGGCTGAAGGAGTGACATCCATATCCTGCTCTTCATTGTCCCCATCTGACATAACAAAAGACAGCTGGGCTGGGGAGGTGCTGACCAGTGGTGACATCAGAGAAAACTCGGCGGCATGTAGCCGGGGACTGGCTGGGGGCAGAACAGAGGACAAATAAAGTTATTACAAGAGCTAAAAAATAACTACACCAGCTATACATAGGGGAAGAATTCCCAACCTGTGCCGAGCCTACCGCTCCTTCTCCATCTCACTCACCCCTCCCACCTGCAGGTGGCCTGCCCCTCCCCCACCCACCTGCCCCCTTCCCCACCTACCTGCGTGTGCCTGTCCACCTGCCCC
>NC_092862.1:146988512-146992354 GCF_032062135.1 Pyxicephalus adspersus
ATGCCTACCCCTCCCCCTTTCCACCTGCGTATGCCTGCTACTCCCCCGCCCCCCTGCACGTGCCTGCCCCTCATTCTGCCCACCTGTGTGTGCCTACCCCTTCCCCTGCCCCTCTTCCCACCCATCTGTGCATGCCTATCCCTCCTTCTGCCCACCTGCGTGTGCTTGCCCCTCGGTCCGTATTTTCATATTTTACTTTTTTTTTTGCATGGAAATAATTTTACATTCAAATTACAAATTCTTAGGCATAACTCCTGATAACTGTCCAATATTTATTAAATCTAATAATAAACTTTAAATAAAAAATCTGTTTAAACAAGGGTGCATAAAAATACTAAAACCTGTAACATAACTGTGCAGTAGCATATATAATATAAAGATTTCTTGGTACTGAATCCAACACAAAATTATTTGAATTTCCCGCCTTGCCTCCCGCCCGCACCGACCTCACCGGGGAAACCCCGGGAACGTCACTTCACTTGCCGGCTGAAGTTAGGAGCAAGAAGACGACTCCGGGGGACACCAAAGGAACAAGGTGAGTGGTGTTTTTTTTATGTTTTTGGAAACCCCTAGTAACACTTAGGAATACCACCAGGGGGGTTATATACCCTCCTACCCTGGGGGCAGTAAAATATTAAGCACAACTGTCACCAGTTCTGTAATATCAGAGCAGTCCACCAATGGGTGGAGTCTAGAAGACATAACCCCCTCCCCCGCTGCAGCTGGTGACTTTGCCCTCTTTGGTGTATTTCCTAATTTATATCCAGAAAGAGATCTGTGTCATGCAGCATGTGTGTGATAGATAGAAGATGATAATGACACCCCCAGACCTACCCCCTGTGGTACCTACCTGTGCCCAGCTTGTCCGCACCAAGTTCAGGCATGGGGGCGCCGGGGGAGCCTCTGCAGTTAAAGAAGATGGATTGTCGGGGGACACCTGGGGACAGAGAAGATCAGTGAGGTCACAATATTTCTTCTAGGACATCAAAGAAGCACAAAATTCTCCCATAATACACCACAAAGGGACCCCGTCTATGTCACATGGTCTGGCAGGGGCAGGAAGGTGTGGGGAGTACACAGCTTACACCTGCAGGGTCTGGGACCACACAAGGGCCCTCAGCCCTGGGAAATACAAAGTAAATCATCCAACATATCCGTCCTTCTCAGAGATTAGAAATAGGATTCCCCCCTTAACCTGAGGCCCCACCCCGAAAGAACAGGTGAAAGGTCAGACTATGTTGTCCCAGTCCTAAAATATTTAGCATTGCACTCCCCCTTCCCCCAGAAGCAAACTGTCCCAAAATAACAAAGAGAACCTGTTAGTCACTTGAAATTTTACCAACTATTACACACCAATAACTGATGTCCTCAGTGATCCTTGGGGGAGTGTCTCATCCTGGCCCTGCCCTAAACTCCTCCCACTCCTGAACTACAGAGAAGTGGGAGGCACAGAAAGCGAGGAGTATAAAATCTGCAAAAATTAAATATATGTTGTGTGATCTGCTTACAAATAGACATTTGGGTGCTTCCCCGTGATCGGGTATTGTGGGGCTCCCCACTTAGGATCTCCATCAATCAGCCAACTGAAAGATGTCACTAAGCAGCTCCTAGCCTCTTAAAGCAGCGGTCGCCAACCTTTTCGGTCCTGGGGACTACAAAAATTACCGGCTCCTGACCGCTGGCATGCCGGCGTCCCCCCATAGTGACGTCATAACTCAATAATCCCACAGATCTGAGCCTGCAATGGGAGAGTGGACCGTTTGTCGTGAAACACAGCCCACCCACTTCCCTGAGCCAGGGATTCGCACGGCTCAGGCTGCTCCATCCCCCCGGCGGGGTCCTTCTTCTGACCCCGCACAGGGGTGCACTGACCAGAGCCGCGGACCCCTAAAATCTCCTCACTACCAATCAGTGACCACTGTCTTAAAGGACTGAGGGAACCCAATGCAAACACCATTTATAGAAGCTGGAGCAGCTCCAAGGGGCGTGGAGCCCAGGGCTGACATCTGATTGGTGGACACCCAGGCAGGACACACCCACCAGGGATCTATGGAGAGCTAAGAAGTGTTTAACAGACAGATGAACAATCTAAATCCCACAACCAGCCAACTGAAATACAAATGTTTGGATTCCCTGAATATAAGCATTCTGATTGGTGCGTTGTTTTTGGGTAAAAGAATTGGAGGTCCAAGTACCAACGTACAAAACTTTAAAGTGGAATAAAAGTTCCATTATTTTTCCAGTTATTTAGGATCCATGATCAGTCCACCCAGTATTGTAGAAAGAGACAGCGATGTCCCCTCTGTAATAATCCCTCATTACTAGTATAATAGTGGGATGACCCACCCCCAGATACCCCTGGCTAGTATTTTATTGTGATGTCCACACCCCCAAATACCCCCAGCTATTATAAGAGTGGGATGTCCCCACCCCCAGATACCCCTGGCTAGTATTTTATTGGGATCTCCCCACCCCCAGATAACCCCGGCTAATATATTAGTGGGATGTGCCCGTCACCAGATACCCCAGCAGGTCTCACCAGGCTCGATGTAGAGTCCCTCCTGTTCCCCATCCAGTGAGCAGTGATGCCCTATAGTAGATGCCACCTGTTCCTCTAGGGGGGTGAGTTTAGTGTCTATGATGGGGGTGATCCCAGGAGCCGGTGGCACTTTGTTGGCGGTTCTGCGATGGGTGATTTTCCTCTTCACCTCCAGTCGGAGGTCCCTCCATTTGTGTTTGAGGTCATCGATGCTGCGCGGGGTGTAGCCGAGCTCGTTGACGTGTTTCTGGATTTGGTTCCATAGTTGGCTCCGCCTCAGGTTCCTCCGAGTGGACTCTGTGCGGAGCGCCTCCGAGCCATAGAGGGCGCTGAAGTGTGTCACCACGTACTTAACCAGCGTCTCCGTCTCCTCGTTGGAAAAATTGGCTTTCCTTTTCCTGCCGGTGAAGGGACTCGGCCCCAGGGGCTGCAACACCAAAGCATTCTTCACCTGGACGGCGGTGATGGTGGAGGTCTGGGGGACCGGCACGGCTGTGGTGACTAGCGTCATGGTGGTCGCCGTGGTAACTGGCGTCGCCGGGGGCTCCACAGGTTCCGGATTGGGCTCCTCTTTGGGCACAATGTTGGCCTCCATGGTGGGTGAGGTGGTGACGGTCTGGGAGGAGGTGCCCTCTGAGCTGCTCGCTTCAGACTCCACCATGGCAGAGTTCTCCTGGCGAACCACAGCTCTGGTGCCGATCCTGCGGGTGGGAACGATTCCCTCAGACATCGAGGCAGCCGGGTGGGGGGGTCACACTATCACCATGACAATCAGACCTGCGGGGGAGGGGAAACAAATATATTATTACCCTAGGGGGTATAAGGGGGTAAGACAACCAGTAATGGGCCCACTGTGCTAAAAAAGGAAGGGGGAGGGGACAGGGAGGAGTAAGGGGTACAGAAGGGGGAAATAATTCTGTCGGGATGTGAGGGGAAGGGGGGTATATTCGGGGGAGGGGGTATTTGGGGTAATAAACCAGCACAGACCCTCTGGACAGTTCAGGACTTTGCCTCCTGCGATATAAATGCAACAAACTTCCGGAGTCAGGCTCAGGGGCCCTTTATCTCCAGCAAGGGGCCAAATCTCCTCCACGGGGCCCCAGTGGGGGGCAGATGGGGTCAGTTTAGGAGCTGAGCTGGTGCTGTGGGGGGGTTCAGCGCTCTCACCCGCAGGAATATATCACAGGAGGGAGTGCACAGCAGCGTGGATAACTTCATCCAATCATGTGGGAGAATCTGATGCCCTCACAAGGCAGCCCGCCATGCACTCTGACTGGATTTTGGGCCAGCTGGGTATAACCTC
>NC_092862.1:146992648-146996362 GCF_032062135.1 Pyxicephalus adspersus
CTGTACTGACAGAAACACCAATATTACCAGAGGGCCCACCGACTGCACCACCGATCAGATCGCTCCGCGGGGTACACATGTGGTCGGCTGTCTGTGCTCCTGTAGATTGTACGACAACTGCCACTCCCCCCCCCCCGTGTGTACTCACCGAGGCTCCTGCCAGGCGGTAGGTGCGGTCGGGGTCCCGCGGGGTCCCGGACGTAAAAGCGGTCAGTCATGCAGCGTGCAATATCTAATGGCTCCCGACCCCGAGCATCTCCTGGCGTCACTTCCGGTCCCGCCCACACCAGCGACACCAGCCGGATACAACCAGAACTGCAGCATCACATGACTCCTCTGCTGACATCCAGTGGCCAGACCTGGTACTGCAGCGCTGTACAGCAGCCCAGCATGGACAATACATGGAGGATGAAAACAAGTTTTTGTTTCTAATATTATTATAATTATATTATTATCATTATTATTATCTATATAATTTATTATCATTATTATTATCTATATAATTTATTATCATTATTATTATTTTTATATCAGTATTATTATCAATAATATATTAATATTACTATCCATATTATTATATTATATTAATATTATTATCATTATTATATTACTATTATTTCATCTCCCAGAGGCGCTTTTGTCAGCCAAGTTCCTGCAGATTATTGGGGTTTTCTATTGAATGATTTTCAGGAAAACAATACCCGTCCAACCCTCAACCTATCTGACCAATGGCACAAAATTATTAAATTTAATATTATTCTGGATGTTGCAACATAAACTCTATGTACAACAGGTGTCTGCCTGTGTTATGTAGATAATTCCTATTGGCTGTCCAGTGGTGGAGTCCATTTATAAGGACGGGACAGTGATCATGTGGGTAGCAGGGGAACAGGTGAGTGCATTGGTGGCCCTTACTGAAGCTGAGCTGGTCATGGATTTAGATGAGGAGATCTTCTGAAGGTATGTGAAGAGTTTGGGGGCCAATGTGACTTGTCATAGCAAATGCATGCTGATGCGCCGGGTGTAATTCCCCAATATCCTCCTAGACTGTAAGCTCTTTGGGTCAGGGTCCTCTCCACTGTCTGTCATTTGTAACCCCTATTTATGTACAGCACTATGTATATGTTGGCACTATATAAATCCTGTTTATTAATGATACAGGAGGAGAGGACCCTGCCCCGAAGAGCTTACAATCTAGTAGGTGGGGGAATTTCACACACAATAGGATGGGAGATATGTAGTGTGGGAAGTAGTGATGGTTTCAAATGACAGAAGAAGACGGGTAGGCAAGTTTGAATAAATGGGTTTGGAGTTCTCTATAAATGAGCAGAAAGTAGGAGCAAGCCGAATAGGACGAGGAGGCCATTCCAGAGAGTTGGGGCAGCTCTGGAAGTTATGGAGCTGTGCGTGTGATGAGGATCCGTGCCCAGTCTCTGGAATGGTCTCCTCGTCCTATTCGGCTTGCTCCTACTTTCTGCTCATTTATAGAGAACTCCAAACCCATTTATTCAAACTTGCCTACCCGGCTTCTTCTGTCTTGCCTATTTCCCATCACTCCATATCTCCTCTCCTGGTGATTGGTTGTGAAATGATGGTCATGTGATGCTCCTGTGTTTACTTCCCGGTTGAATCCTTCCTGGACTCTCCTGTCACTCCCAGATTGGACATTTCCCATTGGCTGTCTATTGGGGGGCTCTGACTTCATGAAAAGATCTCCTCAGCAAACATGGACCAGGATTTGGGGTGTCCATATAGCGATGGCCTGGGGAGCATTGGTGGTGTTGGAGGATTGGGCAGGTTAGGTTTAGGTAAGTATCACTGTGTATAAGGGGGCATTACATGGGGTTACCCCCCCCATTGTCCATGACTTGGGGGAATGCCCCTCTGTCACATCTCAGTCCTTCTCCCCATCTTAGTTGCCCTTCTGCCATCCCACCTTCCCTCGTGGTCCTGGTATGGGCTGGGCACCGGGCGCTGCCATCTTTTTGCCGTGGCACTGTGCAGGCTGAGATTGGGTGAAACACTCGCAATGTGTGAAATCTGCAGGGGGAGGGCCGAGCTCCTGACGTCCGGACCCCGGGGAGCTGCGTCGGCCCTGGAAATGTAAAGGAAACAATTTTTTCTCTTATCCTAACATGTCAGCCGCCCATTCATATAAAAATATCATTTGTGGGTTCAGCCAGATTGTCAGCTCTTCTGGCCAGAGTCCTCCCCTCCTCCGCTGTCTGTACCCCTATTTAATGTACAGCACTGCATAATATGTTGGTGCTATATAAATCCTGCTTATTAATAATAATAATAATAATAATCATTTCTTGTGTATTTATGTGTAGGGACCATGGAACGGGGCGCAGACTTTTATTTGCTTCAGATTTGTCTTCTGATCCCCAGAACTCACACGTTACACAACCGATCCCTGCATCTCTAACATTGGCCGCGGTGTGTCAGTGTGTCGGTGTTGTAGTGGAGCAGTGTGTGTCGGTGTTGTAGTGGAGCAGTGTGTGTCAGTGTGTCGGTGTTGTAGTGGAGCAGTGTGTGTCGGTGTTGTAGTGGAGCAGTGTGTGTCAGTGACGTGCAGTGTCGGGGGAGGGAGCAGTGTTGGGGGGGGTGGATCTGTAGTGGGGAGGGGGGTACTTCCTGCTTCCTCTCCAGCACAGGCTGGTGTTTGGGCCCTGGTGCTGGGTGCTGTGCTGGGTGCTGTGCTGGGCATTGTGGGAGATGTGGCTGGCTGTGGCCCTATTGTGTTAGGCAGGCGGAGGGCCCCTGGACGGTTCCCAGATGATCTGCTCGGTGACAGCCGGAGACAGACTGAGCCTCTCGTCCACCCGGAGAGAGCTGGAAAAGCCCCTGCCAGAGGGGGACACAGCACAGGTAGGTGAGGCGGAGACCAATGTGTCCAGGTGTGATAGGTAAGGGGAGGAGTCCGGGCCATGCATGTAAATGTCTGCAGGGAGAGGAATAAACAGCTGCATGTATCACCGCCATACGTGTTCATATGTTATTATTATACAGGATTTATATAGCACCAACATATTACGCAGCGCTGTACATTAAATCAGAGTGACAGATACAGACAGGGACCCTGGAGGAGGAGAGGACCCTGACCAGAAGAGCTGACAATCTAAAGGCTGTGATATGTTACGTAACTGCATGTAAATCCTCTCGTATTTCTCGTATCTATTCCATGGATATCTACATGTGTGTGCGTGTTTATTTACCGCTTAGCTCCATGTAGAACTTCCATACGTGTTTGTCTGCTGTGTGCTTCTTAATACAGGCTTTATATAGCACCAACATATTACGCAGCGCTGTACATTAAATAGGGGTGACAGACAGTGACAGAAGAGGCGGAGAGGACCCTGACCAGAAGAGCTTACAATCTAGGAGATCTATCTCATATCTGCATGTGTAATATCCATGTATCTGTATATGTGCTGCGTGTATATTCTGCATGGATAACCCCGTGTGTCTATACATGTGCCCACATCCATATTTATGTAATATACAGATCTATATAACATGGGGGGGACATGGAAATATCTTCTATAATTATTATACCCACAGTGGGAAGAATTCCTCTTACATTGCTGGCCAGTGGGAAGAATGTCACCCTTACAGATAGCCAGAAATATCATTGGGGTCACTTATACTGACCTGAGGGGTGCAAACTGCTCATTGCTAGTACTGGTCTATGGGACCCATACCAGCCATTGG
>NC_092862.1:146997759-146999744 GCF_032062135.1 Pyxicephalus adspersus
CCAGCCAATGGGACCAATATCAATCTATGGGACCCATACCAGCCAATGGGACCAATATAAGTCTATGGGACCCATACCAGCCAATGGGACCAATATAAGTCTATGGGACCCATACCAGGCATTGGGTTCAGTATCAATCTATGAGACTCATACCAGCTAATGGGACAATATAATTTTATGGGACCCATATCAGTCAATAGGACCAATAAAAATCTATGGGACCCATTGCAGCCATTGCAGCATTGAATCCGGACTGTGCATTCTCGGGGAACCATGTTTCACTCTAAGGGGAAGAAACTTCAGCAATTGTGATGTCATGATGCCAGAACCGAGAACATTTTGGCAGTCTGTGGCTCTGGCCGGTGGCCAGTGGGGTCAGGGGAGGACTGCTAGAGCCGCGGACCACCAAAATTTCCTCATTTGGCAACCGCTGATCCATGGGACCCATACCAACCAATAGAACCAATATCAATCATTAGGACTAATACCAACCAATAGAACCAATATCAATCTATGGGACCCATACCAGCCAATGGGAGCAAACACTGAACTATGGGACCAATAGCAGCCTAAGTGGGACCAGCCTCTTAAGACGGGGTGTAAGTATTTTTGCACAGTCCTCCAATCACGCATTGATATTTTGGTTGATTTCCTGCGTGTTATAACTCGGATGAATTGTGAAGTCCCGGCACCATGTGACCTTGTACCGTGTTTTCCAGGTTCCGGTGACATTCGATGATGTGGCAGCTTATTTTTCTGAGGATGAATGGAAGGATTTGGAGGAATGTCAGAAGGAATTATACAAAGATATGATGAAAGAGAATTATGAGGCCCTGATATCTCTGGGTAGGTATGAGGAGGGGATATAATCATATAAAAAGGAAAGTACAACCTCTATCTAATCTAAGGTTTTACATGTATAGTCATTAAGAGGTTCTAAACTAAAGAAAACCCCAGATGAAGTAATAATAAAAAAGCTGGGTGTGAATAATTCAGAACCCCCCCATAGGAATGAGCAGGGTAAGTATCAGCTCGGTGCTGCCCATCACATGCATTGATTGGTCAGTCAGTGTGGCGCCCTCTATAGGCAGCTCGCTGGTCTGCAGCATTCAGGTGTGTGCTACCACAATGCCAAGGAGGAAAGATATCAGCAATCATCAATCTGGGAAGGGTTAGAAGGCCAAACAATATGAACGCCATCATTCTACAGAGAGAAAGATTATTCACATGTGGGAAACATTCACCTAGGTTGTCAATCTTCCCAGGAGTGAATGTCCCAGCAAATTCACCCCAAGACCAGACTATTGCAATGCTCAGAGTAATGGCAGAAACCTCCAAGAGCTCCACATGCCGTGCTTAGCATGTTACATGCATGTCAGGACAGACTGAACACGTATGGCTTGTATGGAAGGATTGCAGGAGAAAGTCTCTTCTCTCGAATAAGAACAAAGCAAACACTTCTGTAACAATGTCCTCTGGAAAGATGAGACCAACGTGGAGATGATTGGCCACAATGCACAGCGCCACATCTGGTGAATACTAAAAATAGCATATTGGCACAACACACCTCATACCAACTGTGAAGCATGGTGGTGGAGGGGTGATGACTTGGGCTTGTTTTGTAGTCACGGGACCCAGTCATTAGGCTGATCACGAATTTCTCTGTATAGAAAAGTATTCCAAATACCAATGTAAGGCCGTCTTTGTGACAGCTAAAGATTGGCTGAAATCTGGTCATGTGACCGGCGGTGATCCCAAATCTACAACAGAATGGCTGGGAACGAATCATAGTGCTGCAATGGCCCAGCCAAAGTCCAGACCTCAATCTGACCGAAATGCTGTGGAGGGACAAACTGCCATAAACCCCAATGAGCTGAAGCAATGAAACGGATCAAATCACCCGGGACGGAATTAGATGATTTTACAGATATGTAAAACCTTAGCATTAAAAGAGGTTGCACCCTCCCATCCCCCCCTGACAGATA
>NC_092862.1:147001018-147005999 GCF_032062135.1 Pyxicephalus adspersus
CATTGCACCCTCCCATCCCCCTCGACAGATATATATTGTATATTCTGCAGATTATTCCATCACTAACCCCCTTTCTTTTTCTCAGAGGACGGACAAGTGAACGACAAAGAAAAGATTATTCCAAAATACAATGAGAAGTTGGACAATGCTGACCCCTCAGCGCTGCCGGCATTGGACGCCTCCTCGGCATGTTCTGGCATTGTGGGTAATGGTAGAAGTCGGTCTGCCAGCAATCAGCCCCAGAGGAGGAAGGAGGCGGGTAAAGCCGAAGTCACTTCATCGTACCTGGACAGCCTCAGCATGGCCCAGGCAGATTCCCCCAGGACTGAGAAGGGTTACCAATGTACAGAGTGCGGGAAAAACTTCCGAAAGAGAGACAGCCTGAAGCGCCACCAGCAGACGCACACAGGAGAGCGCCCCTATAACTGCATAGAGTGTGGGAAAAGTTTCATCCAGAAGCAGCACCTGGTCACCCACCTCCGAACCCACACCGGGGAGCGGCCGTACAAATGCGAGGAGTGTGGGAAGAGCTTGAGCACAAACGAGCGGCTAAAGATTCACCAAAGGATCCACACCGGTGAACGTCCTTATAAGTGTGAGGATTGCGGTAAAAGTTTCCGAGCCCACCGAGTGCTGAAAGTTCACCAACAAACCCACACCGGGGAACGCATCCATAAGTGCGAGGAGTGCGGCAAGCGGTTTCGGCACAAGCAGACGCTCCTGGCTCACCAAAGAAGCCATTCCGGGGAGAGCAGTTATAACTGTAACGAGTGCGACGAGAGTTTCCGAACCTTCAAACACCTGAAATTCCACCAAAAGCTGCACCGTGGGGAAAAGCCACATGAATGCGAGGACTGCGGCAAGGGATTCCGAAAACGGGAACACCTTAGACGTCATCAGCAGATCCACACAGGTGAACGTCCTTTCTCCTGTGAACAATGTGGCAAGGGCTTTATCCAGAAGCATCACCTTGTCCGTCATCAGAGGACTCATTCTGGTGAACGACCGTTCACTGTGGTCATTGTAGAAGAGTTTCCATATCCTATCTCATCCAATGGAAACTGCCGAGGCAGCCCGCACATCTGCAGCGAGTGTGGAAAGAGCTTCACCACTTATGAGCACCTAAAGCGGCACAATCGCCTCCACACCGGTCAGCGGCCCAATAAGTGTGAGGACTGCGGCCGGACCTTTAAGTCCCAGAAGCTTTTGAAGGCCCATAAAAAGGCTCAAGATGAGGAGACGGGTCAGTGCCGGGACGAGGACAGCGAAAACAGCGAGAGCCAGCGGGCGTCACCTGGGGAGAAGCCGTTTGAGTGCGGAGAGTGCGGAAAAATGTTCCGATTCCTAAAACACCTGAAGTTCCACCTTCACACTCACACGGGGGAGAGGCCATTTAAATGTGAGTCCTGCCAGAAAACATTTCGCAAACGCGACTGCCTGAAGAGACACCAGCAGATTCACACAGGTGAGCGACCCTTTACCTGCGCTGACTGTGGTAAGGGATTCATCCAGAAACAACATTTGGTGAGACACCAGAGAACTCACACCGGTGAACGTCCCTACATCTGCAGCGAGTGTGGGAAAACCTTCAGCACCTGCGAACATCTGAAGATTCACGGCCGCACCCATACAGGAGAAAAGCCGTACAAATGCAATGACTGCGGGCAAAGCTTCCGCAAGCGGGAGTACCTCAAGTGCCACCAGCAGACTCACACCGGGGAACGGCCATTCACCTGCTCCGAGTGCGGCAAAAGCTTCATCCAGAAACATCACCTGATTGCACATCTCCGCACCCACACCGGGGAGAGACCTTACCAATGCAACGAGTGTGGCAAAACCTTCCGCCACAAGCAGAATCTCACCACACACCAAAAGACGCACGGCATCGGTTTGTAGGATAATATCCATGGCTTCTTTTCATTTTATATCTTCATGGCCTGGTGATAATTTGCAGACTGATTTCTATATATTGCAGCCCCAAAGTGGTGCTCAGCTGGTGGCCCTGGATATGTGTAGAGATTGCAGCAAGAACCGGGAACATTATTGGTGGGTAAACCTGGCGGCTCAGTGATGGCAAATCGCTGGAGGTTCCCAATGTATGGCGGAATCCGTGCCAATGTCACTGTTACACTTCTCTTCCCTCAATAAATCGGAGAGCTGAGATTGGGGGTGTATGAGAAGACAATCCCGATTCCACGCTTTATATTACACATGCCACCGGAGAGGAGATCCCAGCCCCCAACACTACGGCTGGAGGAGCCCCTCACCCAGGTATGGATAGCCATGCCCACACAATGGCCCCATGGGGACCCTCTGAATGGAGAATCTGGAAATGTTCATATGAAGCTGATATTATACAGAGATATCACCGCAGTATCTGTGGCAATGATTGTTGGCTTCGGTGGATGTAACCGATATCACCGATGTGGCCGGGATGAATCATCACTAAAGCATCAGCAGACGCAAAGCCATCAAATTATAATGACTGGAATGACAGCGGTCAGTGAACGCGATGTGCCAAGCCATGGGTTACTCTTCTTCCAATGGTATTAAAGACTTTTATTACCCCGCATGGGTCACACAGATCCCCCAGGTGGCAGATATTGCGGAACAATCCATGGTCACCATACAACAGGCAATAATATCCTCTAATATGGGGGAGCAGCCACACAATGCCGTAGGATGGCCAGAAAATAGGAAACCCCAATACCTCTCAGAACATCTTCCAATAATGGGCCCCTCCTACAAGGCCGTGTTTCCTCCTAAAGTTACCCTTACACAGCACGGCTGGGGGCAATAACGGGTTGTGTCTGGCCAATCCTAAACAAGGCAGAATAATGTGGAAGATCCCACAAACATCGTCTGTTGTGCCCGGCTGTCCTGAATGGACCAATTGGATTCACATATCAGAGTCAGACAAGGAGGAAATTCATTGGGTGACTTCATTCTTCCCCCCGGGCACCGGCACCATATATATTTTATAAATCATTGGTGGCTCTGGGATGTGTTCAGTCATAACATTTCTATAGGAATAAGTGTAATATGTATCCGCCACCATCCTGACTACTATAACCCCCATCATTTCTGGTTTATTCACATTAAGGGAAAGCCATCCGATGTCACTTTCGTTGTCTTTTTCTTGGCTCCAGGCTTTGATGACTTTCATTGGGGGAGGACTGGGAACCTTCGGCCTGGAATCAAACACAAGCAGCCGGCCCTTTGCTTGGGACAGATTTCTGTGGACTGAAGAGAATGCGTCCTGCAAAGTTTTGGATGGAAATGATGAAAGCTAAATGTTCCCAAAGGATATTTATTATGACACAACAGTATTCTCCACATATTTTTTAAGGGCGTGGCCCTGTATTGGGACCCAACTTTTCAGTAATCACCCAAAAAAACCCGGTGGTTACTGAAAAGTGCCGGGCGGTGCGCCCAGCTAGAAGAGGCGGGGGATCACTGCAGCATCGGCTTCCTCCGGGGCTCTCCCATACAGGAATCAGGTGCAAATGTCTGAACGGGGAGCTGTATACCAGCACTAGGTCCTCCCTGGTGTCTGAATGTTGTAGCACCTCCACCAGGGGTCACCAACCCAACCTATATTATTAGTAATTGCCTGGGGGGGGGCAAATTACCTCCCACCAGCCCAGTCCTCCCCCGCTCCACTGAGGTGCCAACGCATTTATGAGCCCCTATAATCTCCTGCTATGATGGTGTACATGGCTTTTGTGATCTTTATCTGTCTTTATGTCCCCATTTATGAATGTTCAGGTGAAGACCATTCACTGCACTTTTGGTGAATCCATAGGGAATTACTATTCCAGGTTTGCATCTTTCCCTGGTGAGGTATTTTCTATTAGATATTCTTTGCACTTAATAATTGATGCTGTGAGCGGGTTTATAACACGGCAGGTGAATCTTCCAGGGGAATATGTGATTCTGTGAATCTTTGGACATTCATTGTACATTCCTCTTTGTGTAGCTGAAGAAGCAGCATGGGAAGCAGCGATTGGGCTGCCCTGTGTGTCACATGACCATTGCCGAGCAGCACATGACCCCTCGCTGTCCAAGCTGATTGGTGCTAGAGAAGCCGACTTATTATTTGCACAATACGGCAGCAGTTTTATTCTGTATTTTATTGTATAAATCTATGTGTGGGCCGATGTCTATATGTAGATAATAAACTTCTATATTTTATCTATTGGACACTCAGCACTTAGAACATTCTCTGCCTGCGGATGGCGCTGTATACACTTTGTCTTGTGTCCGGCTCGGCGTTGTGTGATCAGCTTGGAAAACGCCAATAAATGAAGAAAATTGTCGGCCAAAAGTCTGACCCCGAATATTTGACCCGTTTTGCCTTTTTGAATCGTTGCCATGTTTCGTTTTTGTAAAGTTTTGAACTTGGTGATGTTGAAGCTCGGAGGTTTACAATACGGCAAACGTTTGTGGGCCCCCCAACCACCTGTATGAGCCTTGTGGATGTCCCATTCCAACCAATAATCAATAAGGTGCCAAATCCTTAGGCGTACCCCCTAAAGGGTCATGTGATCAGCCAAAACAATATTCATCATGTGATATACTGGCTTACAACTGGCAAATCCATTCACCCCAAAGGTGATCAGTTGGGATGAGGTCAGGATGCCCGAATTCCTCCACACCAAAAGTTTGTAGACACCTGACCACCACTTCCATATGAACCATTCAAAAACCATGACCATCAATGTGAAGTTACCCTCCCCACCCCCACATGGCCATTAGTATGGAGTTGACCAACCTTTATGGCCATAACATGCACATTTGGGTTAGCTTTTTACAAGATTTTGGAAGGTGTCAGTGGGGATTTGCCCCCTATTGGTGAGGTCAGGTACTGATTGTGGGGATTTTCTCCCATTGGTGAGGTCAGGTGCTGATAGTGGGGAATTGCCCCCATTGGTGAGGTCAGGTGCTGATGGTGGGGATTTGCCCCCTATTGGTGAGGTCA
>NC_092862.1:147006004-147013179 GCF_032062135.1 Pyxicephalus adspersus
TGATGGTGGGGATTTGCCCCCTATTGGTGAGGTCAAGTACTGATGGTGGGGATTTGCCCCCTATTGGTGAGGTCAGGTACTGATGGTGGGGATTTACCCCCTATTGGTGAGGTCAGGTACTGATGGTGGATGAGAAGACCTGGCTCTCCATTTCTTTATGGAGGGGGCTTTGTTCCCCGGAGCACAGTCATGGGGGGGCAGAAAAGGGTCCTCACCAACCTGTGACCACAAGACTGGACGAGTACAATTGTCTACAATGTCTTTGTATGATGGGGGATTACCAGGACCCCTTACTGGGGACCCCTGAACCCCATCATTGGGTGGGTTACATATGGCCGGCCATATGGTGTATTTCTGGTTTCTACTAAATTGGTGTTTTTTTTGTTGGGGTGTTGGGGGGGTCACATGCATGGCCATATAAATAAGAATGATGGTCCCGTTGTCGGTAAAGAATATGAGATGGGTTACAGGTTCAGTGGGGGAGGGGTATATGTGATCGGATTGGTGTGTCGGGTCATTTTGATGTCTTGATTTGGTGGCCCCTATGATATTGTATAATATTTTTGTTCACTTAAAAAGAGAAATATTATATAACAAGTGAGCGCTGCTCATTCATGCAGAGATTTCTACTCCCTTCGTTGTGTTCCAATCCTGATAACTTTTCATCAAGTCATTCACTCACCCGGCTACATTCACTTACATTGCGTTCTCCATTAATTTTATAAATTAGGATTTTTCCTTTTCATTTTAGAGCTGGAATTCGGTATTAGCTGACACTGGGGGGTCATCACTTGGATCGGGTTCTATCAGTCTGTCAGGTGATCTGATACCCGGATGGCTTGTCTTTCATTGGTCGGTTAGCAGGGGGCGGCACCTAGACCAAGCTGTGTAGCTGAGTAGAGGAAGGTCAGGCTTGGGCAGGTTCAGAATTCAATCCTTTGGCGAATATAATAATTCTCACATTGGTATTTCAGATGTTTATTTAGTTCACAATTTGAGGTTTTCATATTTATTCGGTTAGTCGGAATATTTTAATGCAAGCTTTTGGAACCTTAAACCTCCTGAGCTCCCCAATGCATTGCATGGAATGTGCATTACATCCTAACCCATCTCCACAGGGAAATAACTTGTATTGGGGTTTGCTGTATGCGTCATGAAGAATTGTCCTCCCTCCTGTTCTCCTCGGGGTCACCCCGAAATAAAGCCCTGACAGAGGTTCCAATCTGAAGCAATGGCAGGGAGTGTAGCCATGATTTCTTCCTGCACCCATTCAGTATTTGGAAGCTATAACTCCACACACTGTTGGTGAGGGGCCGCTCCCAGATTCCATTGGGCCGCCATGTTTGTGTTGGGGGGGCACAGAAGTGCTGCAGGCCGTCCCACCATTGACGGCTTGGGAAGTTTTCCTAACCTGCTGACCCCCAATACATGGTATTAGATTTCCATAAGATTTGACGTTTTTACCAAATCTAAACATCTACAGCAAAAAATGACTCCGGGACATTAGAACCCCTCTTTAATGTTTGCAATCACAGAAATAAAATTTGGTATTTTGGTAATAATTGTTACTCTGGGATGTCCTGGCTCGGATTGTATTACAGAAGGGTGAAGATTTCCTTTTAACCAATCAGAACAAAGCACTATTGACATAACCAATCAGATTTCTTCCTTCATTACTTAGGAAATCAGAACAAGAAATCTGATTGGATGCCTTAATGCCTTTTATTTCGGCATTAAGTTAAATCTATCAGAGGGAGCTATAGGGGGCATCAATAGCAATAGTAAAATGTGATAAATGGGGGGGGGGGCTTTTTTAAGTGGGGGGGTCTTAAAGGAGAAGTGCCACAAATTTTATTATCTTGTCAGTCACGTTTTACAATTCCCTTTAGACTGACCGGCACTTTATCATTGATAACGGTTTGTTCTGTTGATCGATCACTATGGCCGCCTAGATGTAATGAGGCCGGGGCTCTGCTAGAAATAAAGATTTGAAGGGAAAGGCCAGAACATTTGTGAGAACAAATCCCTTTTTTTAGGTCATGTGACCCTGCAAGTATGGGGTCATAGTTTCCTTCCAATGTCAGGACAGAACTTTGTGCAGATGAACATAGAGCGGCATTTCAGTATACGCCAAAAGCATTTTATTTTCCATGTGCAGTGCAAGTCATATAGCCAATGTGCATCAAGTGTTAACTATGGTGTATGGCACCCCCATCTGGGGTGACCATGAACTGCGTCCTTGTATTATACGATTTCTTGCTATACATCACCCAGAGAGCTGTATATATATCTCAGGAAATGAGAATCTTTTTTATCTGATGGAGAAGTGTAATTTTATTGAATAAAGCTTTTTTTCTTATTGACTGGTCCTGGCTCAGATTTTCTTTCCATTGTGCAGCTGAACTCATTCCAATCATTGATCATTTTATAAAAGTTGGTGTCGTCTATAGGGGTGTGGGGGGTCAACGGGACAAGGGAGAGAGACCTCAGAATCTGACCAATGTGCCAGCAACATTCACTGAATGGCCAGAGGAAACCCAAATATCCCCGCCATCACCCGCCATGCAGTGGCCTTGTGGGACACCCAGCTTGTGACCCCCCCAATCAACAGACCGACACAAAATGGTCCCCCCAATGATATCTCGGCCCGATGTCCAATCTGTCCATTATCTATGGCAGCCACTGTCAGGTCCAACTTTGGTTTCTATAATAAAGGTGATGCCGGCTGCGTGGAACCCACACACAGATCTTATAATGACCCCGGGGTATCTTCCCATATGCTGCCCTGATGGATGGGAATATTCATTCATCTTTTATTCACATTGTTCCGTAATATTGGTCAATTTAGGGATTGATTAGGATTACAATTTATCGAATCAGATTGCACCCGCTGTCTGTTATCCAATCACTGATAATCAGCGCTCTCTGGTGGTCATCGTCTCGTGTTATCCCTATAAACCCATAAAATGATTTACACAATTTATAATTCTATTCTTCTTCCACAATCCGGCCCAATCATTTTTTATTGACAGGCAAAGAGTTACAAAATACAGAAAAAGTGATAAAAGTTGAAAAATGCAGAATATAAGCCCCCCCAACATTAATAAGACCCCCTACTCTGAATTTTACTGAGATTGAACTGCAGATCTCAGCTATAAATCGGTAAAATCAAAGCCTCAGCCGTCCTCCTCCTCCCCCATATCTGTGCCGGGTTTATATTAGGAATCCAGAAGTGAGATTTGTGGCAGAAACGGCATGAAAAGACCCAAAATATGAATGGCTGCCATGTGTGGGGTCTCTGCCAGGCTTTTGTTGAAAGTCCCATGAAGGATATAAAACTCCAGGAATGGAATATGCACATTGAGGCCAAATGGGAACACTAACAGCTCAATGTGTAAATGAATAGATTGGCATTTGGTGTCACACATTTAGAAGATTATTTACCTCCTCCCCCCTCTGCCCACCCCCCACCTCTGAGAAGTTTTTCCATTGAACATTTGGCCTTCCATCTACAATGTGTTCAATGTTTCCATTATAAATCCGAATCAACTTCACCCTCAAAATATCCCTGGGATGTCTTGTATGACAAACCCAGCCAGTGCCAGGCTCAGCAATAACACATATTAGGGGTCCGGGTATAACCCCGCAAGAGCCCATGCCAGCACCAACCTCCAATGGGTGAGGGCCAGCAGTGATAGCTCCCAGCAATTACCCCTCAGTGTTCAGCCATCGCCATTTGTTTTTTCCTTTTCAATGAATTACCCCCCAATATATCACAGCGATCCCCCAGAATCCCCCCTATGATAAATAACAATAAGTAGCTGACAAATCTCACTTCCCTTTATATCTGAAGTGACTGCTGATATGTTAATGTACAGCGCTGTGTAATATGTTGGCGCTATATAATTACTGCTGATTATTATCTGGTAATTGGGACAACAAAGTGGGGAATGTTTGGAGCCCTTCATCTTGTGTGTCTTCATGGCATTTGATTTGTTGTCACACTTCCTGTACGGCCCATTAGTTTAGAATTTAGTTTCTGGCTTTGGAACGAAACTGGAAATGAATAGTACGAGCACGGATCTACTGTGCTGTGTAATTGTTCACCACACATGTGCCAATAAAGCTTTACTTCCATAGTAAAGAACTGGTGTACTACTGGAGGTGCAGCCGAAACTTGGACACCCCAATAAACATGGCACTGTGCCCCCTCAGGGGTCTGTGCTCCCCCCGATGCCCCTCCTAGGTCTGTGCCCAAAAAGTGCCCTTCATGGGCCTGGGCCCCCCTGAATGCCCTTCATGGGCCTGTGCTCCCCTAGATGCCCCTCCTAGGTCTGTGTCCCCTTAGATTCCCTTCCTGGTCCCATACTCCCTTAGATGTCTTTCCTAGGTGTGGGAAACAGCTCTTTGCAGTGAACAAACCTTGACATGCCATCATTGCCGCCTACACAATGTAACCTAAGACCGTTTGAAAGGAACTTGTGGTAAACCACTGTGAATGGAGCAGACAGATGGCAACCAACTGCTGATCTATAGAAAGAGATAAAGGTCGGCCATGGACACTTCCACCCAATTAACTGTTTATGGACTATTGTACTTTTATGTGCTTCTGAGTATTTTATTAGATCCTTCTACATGATGACGGCATTGGCCTTCCCATAGGCCGGGGAATGACGCGGTATTCTTAGAAAGATTGATGGATTTCCCTGTATTAATCAGAACTTGCTTTTATTCCAAGGGCAGGCATGTCCAAAGTCAGGCCCTGGGGCTGATTGCGGCCCGTGTTTAGATTTCCACCGGCCCGCAGCCTCTGTCATAAAATCAAAGCTATTTTATATTTCAATAGAGATGATCAAGCGCATGTGTGCAGAGAATCCTCTACGTCATTACAGTGGGCGTGTGCTGTGCAGGACCCACATAGACCACGCCCACTCGGATTCCAAGAACGAGCTCTGCACGGAGCCCGCACCGACACCAGACTCCATGCACCTGGTGGGCGTGTGCTGTGCGGGACCCGCGCAGACCACGCCCACAGTAACCCTGAGTACGTGCTGAATGGTCGGCTCCCACACATCTTCACCTCACCAAATCTGGCCCTCTTTGCAAAAACTTGGACACCCCGTGCTAAGTCCTGTCGAGGGGATTTGTCTTCACTTTCTGCCCCAGAGACACAACAGGAATAGGGGCAAGTTCAGACAGGGGGTGGAAACAGACGTTCTTTGGTGGCTGCTGGGGAGGTCCAACCACTTTATTGGTTCTTATTAAACCATCCAATGAACATTTATCAGCGGGGGGCCCTCAAACGCTCACTACCGCCCCCATGAGTTTCCTATAGGCAGCTAATGGGAGGCATTACATGGGCCTGGGCATAATGGAGACCACACCGCATCCTCACCACCGGTCTGCACTGAACCTGACAAACTGGAGGGGATTCCCCACCCAACAATTGCACCCACCCGGATTCCCCGCACCTCCTCCATGTCACATTATGGCCTCTCAGAGACTTTCTGCTCTGTGACCCATCATCGTTCGTTTGGCTTTTATAGCTTTTGGACCAACAATTTATAAAACGGCAGATAAAAGACAATACAGAAGGCTTGAAAATAACGGGGTATAACCCCGGCTGTATCTTCCTGGGTTTAGTCCTGGAAATCATTAGCGGGTTACTGACAACCCAAATGTGCCGAGCTCGGAGCCTGCAAGACAAAAGGATTCATATGATTCTGTGTCCCGATCATCGGAAACGTCACATACACATGGCAGATCATACAAGATACAAAATCATCTTCAACCCCGGGATCGGGAAGGAATTTTTGGAGTAAATTGTACCCGGGATTTATTTGCCTTCCAACTACGTCCGTAGGGTTTTATATCCGGGGTAATCTTTATACATCTGCAGCTTTCATTAAAATCTTCTCATCATTGTCCATCATAAGGAGTGAGGCCCAGAGCCGCCATGATGTGGAATGAGTGCAGGTGGACAGGAAGGTGTCAGTTACATAGCATTTAATGTACAGCGCTACGCAATATGTTGGCGCTATATAAATCCTGATTAATAACAATAACTAAGTTAGGTGAAAAAAGACAAAATTCTAATTCAACCCCCAGGGAAATAAACCAATCGGAGATATCAATATAAAACCTCATGGACATAGCATGGCAAAGAAGGATTGAAGAAGCGATAGAAGATCAGCAGCACCGAGATTGGAAGACAATTTTCTGTGATCACCAACAAATTTATCTGGATGAAACTTTCTTACCTCCCCAAATTAATTCAATAAATCCCCCCCTCCCCCCACACCGGGTTGGTTGGCATCTGTGATGGATTATATTACCGTAGAGCCGCCACTTACCAATCTCCACCACACAAGGTGCATAGACAGAACCACCAGGAGGAAGATGGCGGCACACATGAATCTCGAAGCTCCCGGGTGGGAGAGATATCTCCAAATACTTTCATCTGCCTCAGGCTGGGGGGTCTGTGGGAATTCTTTAGAGACATAAATAATATTATTATAACGTGAGGAGCGGGATGGGACGACATCAACACATCACAAACATAAAGATGGCGGGCAAAGGAAGAACACAATAGGTCGGATTTAGCAAAGCTCACCAAGACTGGAGAAGATAGACTATAGTGGGAGAACCTGGGTGATCCAGAAAACCCTACTGTGGGCTTTGTAACTACCTGTGTTGCTTCGAGGTCCCCCCGGGTCCCGTACGGCCAGAATTACTGATCTCGTCTCGTTCAGGTCCTGGAAGGTGAGGGTATAAACCCCGCTATCCTCTGGCCGCAGGTCTCTGAGAAGGAGGGAAGCGTTCTGTGGGAAGAACTCCGCTCTCTGCTTGTATTTCTCCACCACAATACTGTAATCCTGGCACACCTTGGATGGAGGTAAGTGTCCTGCACAGGGGGTCATCTCAGAAAACACAACCACGGACATGTTGAAGCTCCATATGACCCTCAGAGTGGCTGGAGGCCGAGGCACGAGATAGGTGACCGGCAGCAGCACTGATTTCCCAGCTTCTCCCTGTATGGGCTCCTGAGGAACCAGAAGAACAGGGGCCCCAATCACACCTGGAATGAGAGGACCATCAGAAAAGAAAATGATCCCTATGGCAAAAGTCTGGGGACCTCTGACTGCTTCATATTGTACACCATGCATTGGTACATG
>NC_092862.1:147015077-147015945 GCF_032062135.1 Pyxicephalus adspersus
TCTGGTGGGTGTGGCCTGTGCTTATATACTTTCTGATACAATGTGTCCTTTTCCCATCTCATTGTTTGCAATGTAACATGGACACACCACATACACATGGAGGTCTATTTATAAAGCCGTGAATATGCATTCACTGAAACATTCCCTGGTAGAGGATCAATCACTTCCAATTAGGCACATGGATCTGGAAGATTGTCGAGCAGCAAATGTTTCAGTGAATGTCAGATTCATCAGTTTATTATTGGACCCCATAAACAGTGGAGGATCTCATCAGTAGTCGGTCACATTCACCGGTCTTGTAAAGTTTCACCAGAAGTGATGAGGCAGCTCGGAAATCTGTGAAACATCCTGAGAATTACAAGAAGTCCGGTGAATGTGACCAGATCTAGAAGGAATGTTTCTGGGTTTTCCCCGCATGTAACATGTATTGGCTGATGAATATTCACACAAACAGTGGCGGGGTCGGGGGCACTCCCTGGATTGGTGTATAGGTTGGTGGCACTTACCTATGATGAAGACCCCGAGGAGAAGGTGCAGCGGGCAGCGATGTGATCTCACGTCCATGTCGGTCACAGGTTAATACTGAAGGTGTAAATCACCCCCTTCCCCCATGGCAGGAAGGAAATGGCCCCTTCCTCCTACTGTCACCTTGCTTGGCCAGCCCAGACAACACAGATAGATATTGCTTCCTCTGCACTGTACACCTAATGTCTATCCACCAGCAGAACCAGAGATCACAAAAAGCAGAGTTCACAAAAGCTCCACATTTATTCATGAAAAGTCTCCAATCAGTGACTTTGCCTGGGCTGAGGTGGTTGCATCAGTCTGCTGCAGGCAGAGGAAGCATTTCCCCAGTCTCCTCTCCCCC
>NC_092862.1:147017185-147018671 GCF_032062135.1 Pyxicephalus adspersus
AGCCGCCCGGGGTACGTGACGTAGGGATCCCGGGAGGCCCAGCGCTCCCATTCCATAGAATTAGGGGGCGGTGCTGCACCTTTTTTTAAAAAAAAGGGTGTTACACTTAAAAAAATAAACAAACAACATAATTTTTATTTATTACCTGATACCGGGCAACCGCAGATACCGGGTGACCTCAGATACCAGGTGACCTCAGATACCAGGTGACCGCAGATACCAGGTGACCGCAGATACCATGTGACCGCAGATACCAGGTGACCGCAGATACCAGGTGACCACTGATACCAGGTGACCACTGATACCATGTGACCACAGATACCGGGTGACCACTGATACCGGGTGACCGCAGATACCAGGTGTCTACCCGTTTATGGAAGGTGACATTCCTCAGTTTAAGTACGCTTTAAATACAAAACCCGGAATACTGAACACACTGTGTGGGGGATTTGTGTAGTCTGTGCCCTTGAGAACAGCTTGTGTCCTCCTTCCCACACTTTTTGGGGCGGGAGTGACCTGATAAGAGGAAAGTTCTGGCTGTTATACCAGATGGGGCATGAGAAATGAAGCAGCTGTAATATACAAAGTATAATCTCATGCTAACCTTTACAAGTTATTTCACATTATATTATCCATAATAAGCCAGCAATGGTCATGGAGGGATCTGATTGGCTGAGATCAGTGAATAATTGTACAGATATCATAGAGCGGAGTGCTGACATATTCGGGATAAATGGAATGAAATGCTTTCCCTACCTGACTCTTCCCAGTTAGATGACAATCTGCCCTCCCCGGGGTAAATAAAGTCATGTCACCCTGCTGATAGAACTGTTGCTGTTTCGGAGCATTGAACACATTGCTAACTTTTATAGAATCAGCGCTGAGTGTTTTGTTTGGCTCTTTAACCCTTCCTGACACTTGTAGTCCCACAAATACTTCCACCAGTTACAGCCACCCATTGGCCGGTAATGTTCTGTAGTTTTACCTTTTATTGCCGGGTCCTCGGAGATGTGACGGAGTTATCTAGTAACAGACATGAATGCTATCTGCCCTTAGGTTGTCTTTATGGGGCGCTGGGAATCATTCATCTGTTGTGGGGATTTGGGGATCCGGGAGCTGGGGGATTTATAGAAATACCCCCCTGTACCCATGTGAGACCCCCCAGAGGATGGAATGTCGGTGGGGTCAGATTGATGGTGCAGATCTGAGGTCAGTAATATTCTCAGTGATTTGTGAAGAACGAATGTCTGACCGATTCCTGAAACTCAACCGGGATAAAGGGGAACTCCTCATCATCCCCCCCTCACATTCCAAATCTCCCCCTGACATATTCCTAATTGTTATAACACTGTTATTCCCCCTCCCCTCAGGCACAATGTCTCAGTCTGCCCTCTCATTTACCCCCCATATTCAGAACATTTCCAGGTCCGGTCACTTTCACCTACGCAACATCTCCAAAATCCGCCCCTACCTGTCCCCTGAGACC
>NC_092862.1:147019795-147020656 GCF_032062135.1 Pyxicephalus adspersus
CACATCAACCTCAGCTTGTGAATAAATCACATTCCTCATCACCAAGTATTGGACATATTCCAGGTCTGTTCCACTCTATATGTTGGGGACATTTTACATTCTATCTCCCATTGCAGCAAATTATCATGCAGGGCGGTCTGCGAATACCAACGCTTCATTAGGGAATGGACCATCAGCAGGATAATAATAATAATATTCACCTGTGATGGGATCATTCCCACTATGACACCTGTCCCCCGAGGAAGCAGATCCTGCCAAACACGTTAATATTCAGACTGGATACATATTGTCTGTATACATGTTACATGAACGATCTACTAGATTGTAAGCTCTTCGGGCCAGGGTCCTCTCCTCCTCCTGTGTCACTGTCTGTAACTGTAATTAGTAACCCCTATTTATGTACAGCGCTGCATAATATGTTGGAGCTATATAAAACCTGTTTAAAATGAATAGGCATCAGGAAGGTTTGACCAAAGGACATGACCGATGGTGGACGGAGGATTTGATGTCGGCTGACCAGGAGAAAGTTGCAGTGTTTGCACTGTGAGCATGAAAAGTCGGAGTCAGTTTGTGGAAATGGAATATCTGTATGGATAAGATGAATGCTTCTGTGCTGAGACAGATAAATGCCATAAAACTGCCATCAAAGGATTGCTGAGCAGAGACAACCATTGATCTTCCATGAATGGCTATCTGAGGATTGTTATCACATTGCTCAGTCTGACCCCCTGCTGGAATTTACTGCCCCAACCTGATTCTTATCCTGGGGGGGGGGGGGGGCAATTCACAATCATAGAGACAAGGATGAACTTTGTGACCTCTGCAGAAGATTCCATTCATGATGGATAACCCCCATCATTC
>NC_092862.1:147023083-147034374 GCF_032062135.1 Pyxicephalus adspersus
GGGGGAATAACAGTGTTATAACAGTTAGATATATGTCAGGGGGAGATTTGGAATGTGAGGGGGGATGATGAGGAGTTCCCCTTTATCCAGGTTGCGTTTCAGAAGAATAAATGATAGAAGATGTGATTCAGTGAGAAGATTCTTTATAGTGCATGGATATGATGGCAATGGAATTCTCCATAAATATTAATAAATAAAATGAGTTTACTGGTTGGTATTTGATCACAATTAGGGGGTAGATTTGCCAATGTGATGGTTTTGCCTCCCATACCTGTGTATGTCAGAAATAAAGATGAGCTGGCTGACCCAATCGTGTGCTCATAGCTCTGTGCATGGCCCGTCTGTGTGTGCCGCTCCATGCAAGGGTGCGTGTGTTCCTGTACATGCTCCATGACACATGACGCACATGCTCAGACGCCCATTGGCTGTACTGGTGGCCATTGAGCTCCTTAAAGTGGAACTAAAGTGAAAATATAAAAATCACCCTTACCTTTAGTCCTGCAGATCAATCAATGGCACTGACCTTCCCCCACTCCGGTCCCGCATCGTCCTGGAATTCTTCCTCGTCCTTATGCTAAGATAGTGCCGGGCGCCGCCATCTTTGTTCTTCTTTTCCAGTCTTCTTGCTCCATCACCTGAGCTTGCACTGTGCAGGTGTGAGATCGGCATCTCTTTCCCCCATCCTTGAGATTGGCCATGAAGGAGCAGTGAGCCTCCCGGGACGGGAGATGTTTGTATCCCGGAAGGCTCTGCACTCCATATTGATCGCCACATCAATCCAGACCTAAAGGGGCTCCCCCCTAATTTGCAATTAGTTGTAATTTATTCTTCACATATAAGGGTTGTCTTCCTTTTTATGTAAAGCAAAAATGCTGAGTTTAGGTTCGCTTTAAGCGTCAGTTCATGTTTCCTTGATGATTGGTCTTCAAATGTTCCCTCACCTGACCATTCTGTGACCTTTCACGCTTTGTACCGGGCTCAGGTACCCTCTGCTTGCCCCTGGGGTCTCTAGAACCCCATCGCTTCCCCTGCCCGGCTCACCTGACCTGCCCCTGCTTACTATTTTATACCCCATTTTCTGTAACTCATGCACCGGCCAACCATTTGATGCCTCAAGTGTCTGTTGTCCTTTGCTGCCCGCCTGGAAGATGGTTCTGATCCAGACATCTGCCACCAATGGACCCCTGGTCAATGGGAGGGCATCTGCAGCCCATACCAGCTGTGCAGTCCAGGTGCCTGTGCCATCTCTCACCAGATGGAGATGATAGAGAATCGGTGAATGTTGGGAACGCTCAGTCCTCCACCATTGAGCACAATTTGATGGCTGTCATGTGGTGGAGGGCTTGGGGGAGTCATGGAGGTCCTCATAGACAAAGAGGGAGAAGGAAAAGAAAAAAAGGGGGTGGGGGTAAAATTGTGTCTGTGGGGGTACCTATGGGTAGACTAGGAAATACCCAGATACAAGGGGTGCTGAGAAGTTCCTGACTTTGCCCCCTTCCAGATGAAATAGAATAATGAGTGTGGGGGTATATGACAGCCTAATATCTTAGTATATAACTGTACAAATATCAGATCTTTGTGATTCTTTTAGTGAGAAGCTGTGATGGCCGAGGCACAAGCAAGTTTCACGTGGTTGGAGTTACGGGCCGTCATGAAGTTTTTGTTTCTCCAGGGAAAGTTAGCAAAGGACATTCACACTGAGATGTCACAAACACTGGGGGAGAAGTGTCCTTCCTACAGCACTGTCATACCTGGATATCTTGTTTCAAGACCGGGCATTTCACCGATGAAGAGGAGCCCCACAGTGCGCGCCCCCCAACCTCAACTGACCCGGCAACCTGCGATGTCCATGAGCTGATTATTCAGGACCGGTGAATATCGGCATAAAAGATCGCCCAGATACTTGTCATCTCACGGGAGAGTGTTGGGTTTGTTATCACCGCTATCCTAGACATGGCAAGCTTTCAGTGAAGTGCCGAAATGTTTGAACAGTCATCAGAAGAAGGAACGAGTTGAAGCATCCAAAGCTGTTTTGCCCCATTTTGAAGCTGCACAGGACTTTTTGGCTAGGTTAGTGACTGAGGATGAAACCCGGCTCCACATCCATGATCCTGAAACCAAGGAACAGTCAAAGGAGTTGCACCACAGCGGGGCCCCAAGGCCGAAGAAGTTCCAAACTTAGAAATCAGCTAAAAAAGTCATGGCGTCTATTTTCTGGGACAAAGACGGTATTCTGTTGGTGGACTACCTACCTCAGGGCTCTAGTATCACAGGACAGTATTATACTAACCTCCTGGAGGAGGCAATTAAGACAAAACGCCGTGGAAAGTTGGCCAAAGGGATCCTTTATTGCAGGACAATGAACACACGTCCAACGTTGTGGCTGCCAAATTGAACGCACTGGGTTTCCAATTGGTCCACCATCCCCCCTACTCACCTGACCTGGCCCCTTCGGACTATTATCTGTTCCTGAATTTGAAGAAACACCTGAAGGGAAAACGTTTTGAGGACATTTCTGACGTCAAAGATACTGCTGAGAGCTGGTTTGCGGCCCAACCAAAGGACTTTTATTTGAACGGTCTAGAAAAGCTGCAACTACGCCGTACCAAGTGCATCAGTCTCAGGGGGAATACGTGGAATAAATGTGTTATTTCATAACCCCAGCTCTCTTCTTTCTGGGCAAAGCCAGGAACTTCTCAGCACCCCCTCGTACCATGGTAAGGTGAGTCCCGCAGTAGTAGGTGGACATGGAGCAGCATGGTGGCTCAGTGGTTAGCACTCCGGCCTTTGCCGCGCTGGGTCCCAGGTTGGAATCTCGGCCAGGACTCTATCTGCATGGAGTTTGTAGGTTCTCCCCGTGTCTGTGTGGATTTCCTCTGGGTACTCCGGTTTCCTCCAATACCCCAAAAACATGCAGTTAGGTTAATTGGCTTCCCCCGAAATTTACCTTACACTGTGATAATGACATATAACCATTTGAGCTCCTTTGAGGGACAGCTAGTCACATGACTATGGACTTTGTACAGCGCTGCATAATATGTTGGTGCCATATAAATACTGCGTAATAATAATAATGAGGTTGAAGAACAAACAGAAGTCAGAGAGGTTCTGCACCACGGGAGGTAACCGGAATCTCCTCATGGGGAATATCAGAGGACGACCTCAGCAGAACAATGACCGATCGGATTATAAATGGGTCTGTCAGAACCGATCCACCAGTACCAGTATATGTAGATGTCATGGTGATACCCAGCGCATGCAGGACAGGTGACCTAGGTGTGTCTGGGGATCGCTTACCTGTCAGCCCCTCCCCCTCATCCTGTATACTAATTGTTTGAAAACAGAATAATAAAACCTTAAATTGTGAATTCAGTGCTGCCCCTGCGGCCTTCTTTGAGGTGGAAAATCGCATGGTTAGGGTAACAAATGGCTGTAATTCATCTGGGGGGGGGGGGGGGGGGGGGGGGGGGGGGTATTAACAAATACTTCTTAGGGCCCATTTACGTCTTTGTGAACAATTGGAAATGAACGAGCCGCCAACAGACAATAAGATAATGGAAATCCCCCTCTAATGTAAACCAATGGAACGCTCCCTGTATTGTGCACATAGGGTGGGGAATGGGGGTATTATCTCCATGGGGGGGTATTACCTCCATGGGGGAGGGGGTATTATCTCAATGGGGGAGGGGGGTATTACCTCCATGGGGCTGGGGGTATTATGTTCATAGGGGTGGGGTTTATCCCCATTGGGGTGGGGGAGGGGGGTAATAAATCTATGGGGGTGGGGCATTACCTCCCTGCCCCCTCTGTATTGCGCGCAATAGGTGATGACGTCACACAAAGCTGCATATAATTGATGTATTACCCGGTCACATGACCCCATTTCACGGTTTCCAAGGTGATTTTCTCCCATCCTTCCCATCCCCCTCATCCCAGAAATTTCCCGCTCCGCCCTCCGATGAAGATAATTCGATGGCAATGCTCCTCCTTCAATATCGCCCAATCAAAGCACAGCTCCCATCCCCCCCCCCTCCTCTTCATCCCACCGCCTGTTGCTGTAATTGAAATTACATCCCGCCCTGTTTTTTCCACCAATCACCCACCAGAAGTCGAAATCCAGCGTTGTCTCTGCCTTCTGACTCCTCCTTGTTTAGGCAACCAATGGCAAGCTAGGTACCGCTCTCCAGCGCTGTCTCCGCCTATCGTTAGCTCCTCCCTTGAATCGCCTCCAATCATCCGAGAGCATCTGACTCCGCCCTCTCCCCCCTCCCCTCAGCCTGTTTTGGTTCCTCCCTCTCAGGACTCGCCCCTCCCACGGTGTCGCCTTGGATTCGGTGAGCGGGACGGCGGAGGATGGAGCGGACGCTGCTGCTGGAGAATCTCCCTCAGGTGAGGGGAAAGGGGGTGGGGCACGGGGGGAGCTGTGCGGGGACACCGGGGAGGAGGGGTCCTGTGTGGGGGCACCGAGGCCAGGACCGCCGCTCTGTACATGAGCATTGTATAGGGAGAACCCCCCCCCCGTATATTGTAGAGGCCCCCCATATATATTGTATGGAGACCCCCCATATATTGTATAGAGGGACCCCCCTTGCCCTGATGTTGGTGACTGGTGGCTGTGTCCCCGGTTCTTGCAGTATAACGATGGGTTCTGGTCCTTCTGTATTGGCACAATCTGAGTTTCAGTGAAAGGCCTGGGGGGGGGGTCTGGGGGGGGTCACATGTAACGTTTGTATGATGGGACACAAATAATGGGAAAAGGGAATAAAAGCAACAAGAATAAGTTCTGGTGATGTCACTTTGTATCTCTTTCCAGGGCAGGGAGATAGAAAGGGAATGTGTATGCTAATGATATGCAAATATTCCTTTTTTAATATATTGTTATGCAAATCGCTTCAATTTGAAACTGACCCAATGAATTGCAGAGTTTGGCTCCTTTTTAGGTCATTTGCCTTAACTTTGCATAAAGTTTAATTTTTCTGCATCTCATTGACCGTCCTTGGTGTCACCCCGGAGGAGCGGATATTCTGCAGATGTGTCCGGGGTGACTGTGACCCCGTGCAGAGCAATCCATGGGGCGTGTCTTGTGGTGGGGAGGTCGGCCATTGCTTTCTATTCATTGGGTGAGGTTCTTGTATACTGGAGCCAATGATGAGGGACATGGCAGGATTACCAGGTGACTAATGGAGCCGCCTCATCTGATTGGTTGTCTCCCATATATGACAGGTTTGTGCTGTGCAGTCTGACAATATGGAGGTTCAGCAAATGTTCGCTATTCCTGCACATAGTCTGTGGGCTCACTTTTATTAGCTGGGTGACAGGTTCTCTTGATTTTGTGCTGTGCTTGTTGTGGTGTTTGTTGTCAGCGTTCCTGGTTGGAGACTTTGGGAATTCCCAGCGTGCGCTGCGTGACTCATTAAGTGGCCACCTATTGGAATCTATTTTCAGCCACAGTCACTGTGCAGGAATCAGGATCTGTATGAGAGAATCGCGTGCAGCATGTGGTGGGGGTGCTTTTTTAATGTTGGTGGCCGACGCTTCAAAGTGAGATTCTGCGGAATGTATGTAAAATATCCTTTTATTATTGTAAGTGAAAGATCTACCTGGTGAAACTTTTTCATTCCACTTTGCGTTTTAGTGTTATTTTATACAAAGCTCCTGCTGTCAGCTGCCTGTGTGTGATTGAATGATTCACACCCCTCCCTATAAACTCCTCCACAGAATACACCAAATCACATGACTACCAGCCAAGATCACATGGTCTCCTGCTACCATTTGGTGATACACCCAGCAGGGACCTCAGTCATGTGATCAGAGGACTGGTGCAGGGGGTATATAGACCCCTTATTTATAGTTATAATGTGTTTTTATATATAGATTATATTCAGGAAAATAATCGCTTTATAAACATTTCTATTATGTGTTCTAAGAATTCATACACATTAATATTATTGTTAATAATAATAATAATAGTAAACAGTATTTATATAGCGCCAACATATTACACAGCGCTGCACAATAGAGGTTGCAAATGACAGACAGTGACACAGGAGGAGGAGAGGACCCTGACCCCAAGAGCTTACAATCTAGGAGGTCTCACACAATAGGAGGTTGTACACAACCTGTGTGGTAATGGTGGATTTATTAATTTCTTCTGTCACTGATTCCTCCTGCCACTTCTCCAGGAGCCTGGTGGGGGCGCTGGCTGCACATAGAAGCATGAGACTCCTCAGGGGTGGGGCAGTCAAATGTAGAGGGAGGAGTTGAGGAGCTGCTAAGCCAATGGCATCAACTAAAGACTTAAAATTTTAATTATTTTTTATGAATGATCCTTTGAAATATAAACTTGTGTGTGAAAAATCATTTTAGCGCCCTGAATGGTGAAAATTCCCCCACTAATGTGCTTTTTGCAAGTTGTATACCATTTCATAGAGATCAGAACACCCAGCAGGAGATCTGCATCATACAGAATCAGGTCAGTTATGGTGGCCCCCAATATAGGGCCACTTTATATGACAAGGGATCCCCCAAGCACTGCGGCTAACCTTTATATAGGACATTCAGTATTCACAGCTGGGGTTTTCTTTTTTAGGAATTGTTGGTTTGTAATTCGGAGGGAAGATCTGCACGTGTGTGTCTGATATCATAGTACTGGAAATCTGTGAACGGACAATAATTATACAATATAACGCAATGCTGAATATGGAGGCCGATCGCATGTCTGTGCTGCAGATCCTTGTAATAGACGTCTGTCCATGTGTTGGGAGTCATGCATGAGATGCGTGTATTGTCCTGTGATTATTGCGTGTTCATGCCATGCATATATTGCAGATTTATAACTGGAAATGTTGTGATAACATAAATCCATTCCCGCTATAAGAGGATAGAGCAGAGGGGGAGATGACTCCAGGCCGGGAAGGGTTTCGGCATCGATTTCACCCATTATATAAAGATTGCAGCACCGGCCCTGACCACCATCATACCGGGCCCCCATAACGCCTGATGTTTCCTGTGCATTCACCATGATTTATGGCCCCCACAAAGGGAGGCCCTGGGAAGTGCAGGAAGTTTATTATATATCCGGACTCCTGATAACAGGAAGCTGCACATTTCTGGCACAGGTAACGGCAGGAAGTTGTGGAAGGGTCTTATAGAAGAAAACCTGGAGACTTGTCGGATGGTGAATGCCAACCCCGGCTTGTTGGTAAAACCTCTTGTGTAGTCACCGTGGTTAAGGAAATGTAATCAGAACTTTCTTCCTGCTGGAAAACAAATGCGGTGACCCCGATTGGCCAATCAGTAAAACCAACTCATGGGGTCTATCAAACCTGGACCGTTCTCCCCGGGCTCTTTAAGGTGCACCGCCCAGCACTTTCTCCAACCACCCGGCTGTTTCTAGCGGTTACTGAAGAGTTGGGTTACAATACCGGGGCCACCACCTGCCTTACGGCCTAAAACATTTTGGGGTAGAATACTGGAAGGTGAACCAACTGGAATTTCCATGGAGCCCCAACTGTCAGGTGACTTTGTTGTTTGGGCTTTAGCTGCTGAGGTCCAGAGAAGTTTTGGGTATCCATCGAATTTTCATCATTCTTTCATTGTCCCAGATTCGTGTTTGTTGAAATCTTCACAACGGCCATAGAAGAGATGCTGGTTGTGGTTCCGTCCATTTGGGCAGAATTGGTTTCAGCCTGGCGGTGGGTGGACGTTGTAGAACCATCTGAGAGATGTCGTTATCCAATCAGTGAACCATGAAATGTGCAGCGGAGGAGCTCCGGATGAATATTTACACACAGAGTCATCTGAATGACACTCCAGCAGTGATCCCCCCGGCCTGTTAGCTGGGTGCACCACCCGGCACTTTTCAGTAACCACCCGGCTGTTTTTGGGTAATTACTGAAGAGTTGGGTCACAATACAGGGCAGCCCCCCACCTACAGCTTCTTCACACCTGGATTGTATCATTGTTACAGCCTGGCATTCTGATTGGACAATTCCGGCCAAAGATCCGGTGGGGATCTCTGGAACCTTCAACCTCACCAGAGTGGCCACCAGAATTCTGTAATTCCTAAAACCAACTGAGCAGAATTCCACCCCTTCTGCCGAATTCTTTGGGTTTATTCCGGTTTCATCTTCCCCGGCTTGGTTTTGGCTCTTGCAATGACTGGAAGACGTTTCATTCCCCTGGCAGACATGTAAAGATATAATAACTCGGGGTGGTGCCGGCTTTCCGGGGAGTTTTGTGTGCTACTCGCCCAGTAATTAGCTTTGATTATATGTTGGTCCTCCTTGGAGCTATTATATTGTGTTTTGGGAAGTTTCTGTCTCGCCCCAAACAGGAAATCATTCTCTAACGCCCTGTAATAGTAACGTGGGAGGGTCCACGGTTGGCTGCCGCAGCACGATTTGTGGGAGCTGGCTCATCCGCGCCTTCTGATTGGTTTATGGAATTTATTATTAGGGAAAAAAAGGGCCGGTCATTGGGCCTCCACATTGGGGACACGGAAGGCTAAATACTGAGCATGGACGTTATCAAACTTTGGTGGGGTCACCATTCAGCCTCCATTCAGGCACCACGCCGGGAGTTCTGGGCCAATCAGAACTTTATCCTCTCCATATAAAAATGTAATCTCTTCTGCCTCCTCTATAATGTGTCACCGGAAACTTTCACCGTATAGATTCCCTTAGTATCAACCGCCTACAGCAAGGAATGAAACATGCAGCAACCTTCCAGTTATATGATTTCTATTTTATTAGTTTGCTACTTCAGGAATTAACCATAAAAGAACGTTTTAAACTCGCTTTGCTTCTCTCTGATCCCTAAACACCGCCGGCTGCCATTCCTGCAGCAAATCCCAGTGACAGCCTGGACTTGGCATCGCTGCTGACCGCATAAACCGGCACGACCCAAACAAAGGGTAACAACATTCACCCATTTGCAGATCCGGGGGGTACATTTCTACATAACGTTTATTCCTTATTTAACCAGAAGTTAGCTGCAATCACTTCTTTGTACCCCAAGTTTTATTTTTAGTTGATTTAGCTATTATTTAAATTATTGCATTTTTAAAATTTTGCTTCATTTCATTTATTGTTTGGAATATAGAAAGTCAGAAGACATGAAAATTTGAACTGTATGTTACGACCACTTTATTTTCTTTTTTCTGTATGTACCTTGATATATTTTAATAAAAATAATTAAAAAAAAAAAGACATGAAAATTGTGTCCTTATCAACGGGGTACCTTTTTAAAAATATAACGTACAATTCATCTACAGTGAAACTATTCATTGATTGAATTTTATGCAATTAGGAAAATGTGTCAATCCTATACAGATGCCAACCGGGGCCCCAAAACGATATATTATTTGTTATATTACATCAGCATGACATAACGCCCCAATATCACTACAAATAATTGGAGACATAATTGTTACTATTATCTCAGCCAAGGTCCGATGGTACCAGCCACCATTACATACACAACTTCCAGGAATCTCTAGAACAGACATTGGCAGCGGCCCCTCAATCCACTCTAATAAGAGAACCAGTCATCCATTGGCCAAAGCATGGAATTTATTTATGTGTTTAGGGTTTATATAGCGCCAACATATTAAGCAGCGCTGTACAATAAATAGGGGTTGCAAATGACAGATGAATACAGACAGTGTGATCAACCCAAATCAATAGAATATATAAAATATTAATTTTCTTTATCATCCCTGAACTGTTCTGGTCCATATTGGGTATATGTGAGCCAGAACTGCATTGGTTGAAAAGGACAAATCTATCATTTGGGGTGTTCACATTTTTTACATAAAGTCCTAAAAAACACTTAAACTATAAAAAAAAAAATTATTCAATGACCATGGAACTAATTCATTTAAAGAGACCCTGTCACCACACTATTTATTTCTACAACGCAATGGGCTTTTCCTATATTTTCCTGTAAATGTCGAAATACCCATGAAACTGTTTCTGTGTGCCGCCATCTTGGATGTGGCGTCGGCACCCCCAGCAGACTCACAGATGTCAATCAAATGACAAACTAGTATTCTGTGCATGCTTTCCCAGCAACTGCATTAAAGGTTGTGTAGGTAGATGAGGGGTATAGGAGCTGGGCCAACACAGATAAACATTCACCCTCTTCTTTTCTCCCTACCTCGGGGTAGAAATGTTCTATTGTGTGCACACATTTTTGGCAGGATCAGTTAGTACTTTTCTGCACTAATTTGCTAAATTTATCAGAACAACAAAGGAGCCAATAAGATTTAATTGTTAGACCTTAAACCTTCTGATAAGTAATCTAATGATATCCTGGTTGCAGCATTGATTCGGGAATAACATTTTCCTGATTGGTGATTTTATAATTTTTGGTGATCCCAAATATTTTGGCAATTTTGTTGGTTTGTAATACAATGGATAGTTTAGATCTAGAACAAAAACTCCTGAGGCTACCAACTTTTTTTTTTTTAGGTGGAGGACATAGGAGGTTCCTATAGATCTGATCAGCCCATCCAGTGTTCTCCCCAGTTCCAGCTATTTTTGGGTGGGAACTGAGAAGTTGGGTGACCATACAGGGACCACCACCCACCTACAGCTTCTTCCCAACCAGCTTAATAAAAAAGTCTTTGGAGAACACTGCCAAATTTTTGTGGTGGAGGACATAGGAGGCTCCCAGAGATTGGATCAGCCCCCTATGTTGGTGGTGGAGGTTATGGAGGTTCTCAGAGATTGGATCAGCCTGTATGTGGGTGATGGAGGACATAGGAAGCTCCCGGAGATCAGATCAGCCTGTATGTGGGTGATGGAGGACATAGGAGGCTCCCGGAGATCGGATCAGCCTGTATGTTGGTGATGGATGACATAGGAGGGTCCCAGAGATCGGATCAGCCCCTATGTTGGTGGTGGAGGTTATAGGAGGCTCTCGGAGATCGGATCAGCCTGTATGTGGGTGATGGAGGACATAGGAGGGTCCCAGAGATCGGATCAGCCTGTATGTTGGTGGTGGAGGACATAGGAGGGTCCCAGAGATCGGATCAGCCCGTATGTTGGTGATGGATGACATAGGAGGGTCCCAGAGATCGGATCAGCCCGTATGTGGGTGGTGGAGGACATAGGAGGCTCTCGGAGATCGGATCAGCCTGTATGTGGGTGATGGAGGACATAGGAGGCTCCCGGAGATCGGATCAGCACGTATGTTGGTGATGGATGACATAGGAGGCTCCCAGAGATCGGATCAGCCCGTATGTTGGTGGTAGAGGACATAGGAGGCTCCCGGAGATCGGATCAGCC
>NC_092862.1:147035138-147058752 GCF_032062135.1 Pyxicephalus adspersus
CGTATGTTGGTGGTGGAGGACATAGGAGGCTCCCGGAGATCGGATCAGGACGTATGTTGGTGGTGGAGGACATAGGAGGCTCCCAGAGAACTAATAAGCTCCCATTTGGGTGGGTGGGGGGGGTATGGGTGTTTGTTGGGTGTTTTTTGTAGGGAAGGTGCAGGTGATGTAACAAAACTTTATGAAATTATACGCATTTATATGTCGGGGTGCTGCTCCTATTATTAAATACAGAAGTGCTTATTGAAGTTGGTGTGCCGGTTACTTTTTATCTGTTGGCATGAGACTTTTCATTTTTCCTCGATATTCGCTGTGTCGGTGATTGTTATCTCCACATCGGGTAGATTCCTTCAGCAGGAGGTTAAATACAAATCCGTTGAATAAATACAGCGGGATCATTACCTGGTGCTGTTATGTCCCCGTTCAGCATTACGCTTTGTAGTGCGACTCATTTACACCAATCTCACATTAAATATTTTTATTTGCTAATCATTTTGTTTTAATTGCTTCTCTTAGGTTAATAGAAGTTTGTATAAACTGTGCTAATTGGTGCCTAATTATTCACTGTGAGTGTATTAGGCAGCTGACAGTAGAGCAGGCGTTGCACTGGGGAATGTGGTGAAGACAAAACATTGAATTGTTTCTATCTCCGGACTGGTTGGGTGAAGATTCTCCAATCACCCTGAGCCGGGGCATCAGCCGCTGCTTAGCCGGGGCAATAAAAGAAAACTTCCATGCTGCCTCTCGTCATGCAGAAGGATCGGGTAAATGATTCCTCTGTAGGGGAAGATTCACCCATTGTGAAGTACAGAAACCGCTGTTTTGTAGAGTTTGTTAAGCAAATGAAGCTGTAAAGATATTTCCATGTTACACAAAGCCTGCTGCTCGGGGCAGGAAGATAAATCAGATTTACCAGGTCCATGCATTCACCCCTGGATGGGTGGGACGGGGATTCTTGGATCCTCCGTATGCATTGAGCGGTTATTTGTTATGACACGGCTGGCAGGAGAACCGGCACCATTCACCGGGGGGGAACCACAATGACACCAAAAATGATACCAACCTGCTGTGTGCCCTTAGCAAAGTGCTGGATACATGTAGACACACGGGGATCAGGGAGCGTATTCTATGCAGCTGTGACCAGGACATGCAGTGTTGGTGGCACGTCGGTGGAGAGGTCGCCTTCAGCGGATGTTGCAGCCAAGTTGAGCACCTGGCAGGGCAGTCTGGGAAAACCCCTACATCATAATTTGCCTTTTGGGACAGCATGGTGGCTCAGCGGTTAGCACTCTGACCTTTGCAGCGCTATGTCGCAGGTTCGGATCTCACCCAGGACACTATCTGCATGGAGTTTGCAGGTTCTCCCTGTGTCTGTGTGGGTGTACTCCGGTTTCCTCCCACATTACAAAAACATGCAGTTAGGTTATTTGGCTTCCCCCCAAATTAAAACTTTGTACAGCGCTGTGTAATATGTCGGCCCTTTATAAATACTGCGTAATAATAATAATAATAATAATAATAATAATATGCTTCTGACTCTCATGCAGCGATTGCTCTGCTTAAATTTCCTTCCTCCCCTCTAAGTTACATTGTGATTGCATGATGTCTGAAATCTTTTAATCCTGGGTGGGATATAATTGTAGGCGGGTGGCTGTGACACCTTTATCCCAATTTCTGAGAGGTGTAGGTTGGGATTGTATAAATCTGCACACATACGATCTAGAACAGAGCCAACCTTTCGGACCTCACGGACCACTAATTTCATCATTTTAAATCCTGCGGACCTTTAATATGATTTTTAAAAAAAATAAATAATGATCTTCCTAATGGTGCTGACACAGACTGTGGCGGCTCTGATTCATTGATCAGCTCACGGTTAAGTGAAGTATTACTATAGTTACTAATATGATTAGTTGCATTATCTTTGGTAATACCTTCTACTAATTCAATGCAAAATATTATTTTTTTATTTCATTTCGTTTTTTTTCATTCTAAGACCAAACAAGAGTTGATAGTTATCATGGTCAGACTATTTGATGCCATTAAATATAACAGGTAAAGAAAATACACAGCTAAGGTCACACTTACCTAAAGGAACATCTGAGAAACAAATAAAACAATGGGATGAGAATCGGTATTGGTGGAGTGGGGTGACTAATGGTGGAAACAATACGAAAGCGTACGGCTCGCCAGCGGTTGTCTCATACAACTTAATACTACACCGACGTCACGCTGCGCCTGCTTTGTTTTTCCGTCTCTAGTACAGGTCATGAATTTGCAATATGAAGGAAAATTGTCATTTAGGTAATAATAATCTAATAATATTCTTCAATAAATTATTATTAATAAAACATAAAAATTGCAAATAGTCCAAAATTTTCTTGTGAACCACCAGTGATCCAGGGAGCACTGGTTGGCGACCACTGGAACACAACGGGACCTATTGATAAATTTCTTCTGTCAAATCGGACGAAATTCCTTTCAGTTCCAATTAAAACAATGACTCGTTCTGCCACCTAGTGGCTGCTTGTCAAAGTACACAGCTGTCACAATAGCAAATGCTATCTGTATCAATGAAAATTATGGGTGACTTTTGAGCAAATTTACAGGGAAATAATTTATAAACCTCCCACCCCCATTGAGTCATAAAAAAATTTCCATAAAAGAGTAGTCATGTGACCATGGTTTCAGGTGGGGCATTTAGACGTCTTTCTATTGGCTAGGAAGGGGAGGTAAGTTTTGGTGATAACTGTTAGAGCTTTTGTCGGCCGGCGTAATCTTCTAATGACCGGGCTGCGTATGGTCTGCAGGGTTCTCCCCAGGCCCTTTTAGCTGGGCGCACCACCGGCTGTTTTTGGGTGGATACTGAAGCATTCGGTCACAATACAGGTGCTGCCACCCGCCTACAATTTCTTCCCACCCGGCTTAAAAATATTTCTGGGTAGAGCACTGGTCTGCTTTGCATTGCATTTCTTGTAGATGCAAAACATACACCCGTGTTTGTGCTGCAGGCAAAGCAGATCCCAGGGCAGATATTTATTGTCCAATGCTGTGTTAGTCATTCAGACATTTGCATTTGTGAATAAATAGCTATTGAAACCCAAATATGTTTGCTTTTCAAAACCAAATGCATTTAAATAGCAAATATTGCATTGAAAATTCCCACCAATAGGGGCCAAGCCAATTTTACCGCAGAGCTAAACCCCAGAAAGCAAAGTCTGATTCCTAAATCCAGAGATCCCTTTCCTGAGAGAACTCCCAGGACCATTCAGCACCCCAAATGTCTTCCAGGCCCGGCCCGCAGCGAGTTCTGTGTATGGGAATTGATTGGCTGCCTTTGCTGTCGTTTGGTGCCTCTGCTCGGATAGAGCCACCCTGCACCCCGCCCCTGCCCAAGCTTCTCTTACTATTGGGTGGTGTTTATGGTTGAATCTTGGGGTAAGAGTCTATCATTGGGCTGGATGAGCGCAGTAAATTTTGTTTTGCAGTTCTGCAATAAAAGCATGAAAGAGGAAGCCCGTGTCCGATTAAACACACTGACCGCACTTCTCTTTATTTTTTCAGGTAACCTTTGACGATGCCGCAATTTACTTCTCAGAAGAACAATGGCAGAACCTGGAGGACTTCCAGAAAAAGATCTACAAAGAGCTCATCAAGGAGATCTACGAGACAATGCTGGCATTGGGTTGGTTTGCTTTATCTTGTTTCTCTATTTATTACCCCAGGAAGTGGCAAAGAACTGCCCCAGCAAGGGCCTGAATGAGGGGAGGCTGAGTGATTCCCAATGGAGTGCATGCTCCCCCTAGTGGCTGTTCTTTACATTTCTAGGTGTCAGCACAGTATAATTGTCTTCAAGCACCTGACTCCATGTAATTAGTTTCCTCTCTGTCCTGTGGTTGTGTCCCCACCAATCACCAACGGGAGGAATGGAGGCACTCAGTAATTGTTTAACTTCAATATAGCTCTACATTCGATACAATATGGCTCCCTTGGATCCTATATGATGTATGCAGTGTTCTCTCTGACCCTTTTAGTTGGGCACACCACCCGGCACTTTTCAGTAACCACCCGGCTGTTTTTGGGGATTACCGAAGAGTTGGGTCACAACACAGGGGCTACCACCCACCTACAATTTCTTCCCTCCCGGCTTAAATAAATTTCTGGGTTGAACACTATGTATACATTTCATAAAAGCGATGTCACAGCATAAGTGCTCCAATAATCATTAAAACATGAATACACGATCCAAAAGGTGGTCACATGTCCTCAGTCGCTCCATACCTGTCCTGAATGGGTGGGGTGGTTACATTAGGAGTATTGGCATTGAGATTCTGGCCAAGAGCCCCTGTCATTGATTCTTTGCAAGGGTTTACCAGCCTGTGATATCAGGACAGGACGTCCTGCAGCATCATATAGCCTGGCAGGATCGCCTGGTATGTACTCTGCAGTAATGGCCATAAATAATACACAGAATATGATGTAAAAATGAATGTTGTCAGTCTTTTATAACTTTATACCTGCAGCTCACACATGTTCCTTACTGCAGGTATCAGATAATGGAGTGATTTGTTCTGATATTTCCCCAACAGACATGGTTCATTCACATTGCAGTGTCATACAAATCCTCGTAGCAATCGTTACTGACACTTGGCTAAACCAGACACTGTAGTTGGCTTGTAGCTTACCCTGGACCGGTTGTATTCTCGGCTCTGACCCTACAGAACATTTCATGCACCAAATCCCCATCTGTTCTGTAACTTGTAAAAGACAAACGAATCGAACACATTGTATGCCCAGTGCACATGTGCAGATCTCAGCCAACCAATCGGGCATTGTCCTGCTAGAGGGGACACCTTGCATGCTTTTTGGGAAGCCTTAGTGTAACTTTGTTTCTCCTTTATCTAATTATTTCTTCTGTTTCACAGGATATCGCATTCCGAAACCAGAGATTGTGTCTAGAATAGAGCGAGGTGAAGAGCCGTGCGTCGACAGCAACAAAAAATCGAAGCAAGAGGGGTCCCAGGCTGAGGGCAGCAAAGGTGACTGCTAAGTCTCATCCAAATAGGTTCCATGAGATTCTTGGCCGTGCAGGTTGTAATATCTGGAGATGTTCTAGAAGAGACTTTTGTCCTTTAGCGGGTTGTAGGTAGTGGGATTTCTTCTCCAATCAATCAGTTCTGGTCCAGGGAGGGGGAGGATAAACAAGAGGCCCCCGCTATAGGACCAGCAGTTGAAATTTTCATGGCATTGGCTGTTATTGGTTGTTAACGATCCAATAAGATAGATTATAAAGACATCGGGGGCATCTGGCCACACTGAGGGTTCTATACCGAGGGCCGGGCAAACAATCATCTTGGCAATGAAAATCTAGTGTATGTACAGATCCCTAGGATTCTTCATGGATCCCACAATCCAGGTTCCTTGTGGGCATTGTTATATTCTGCACCTTCCAGTACAGGGTTGAGGATATATTTTTGGATATATTAAAAACCATTTGGCCAGTTAACAGCAGTGACACCTAATTCATATTTTACTTTATTTAGATGCTGAGCCAGTCGTTAAGGTTGAGCGGGAGTCTCCGGAAGCTTCCGTCCATTTTCCTCCCAGTGAGATCTCCTCATCCCAGGAACGCATTGGAGCTCAGTGTCCTCGCTGTGGGACATGCTGCAACAACCAGTGTGGGATGGGATATCAGTGGAACACACAAGGGATGTATACAGGACCACCAGTGGATGGCAATCACAGAAAGCCCTTTGTGCCCCCTTCACCAACATACTTTAATGGCAGCCCCATCTCTCCAGGGTACACCAACAGAGGAGATGGGATGCCACATCCAACTTCTCCTATGGGGTATGGCAATATAGGAATGGTTCCTCTGTCTCCCCATTATCCAGTATTCAGAAATGTGGGCGATCCCCACACCACATTTCCATTTCCAGAGAGACCCCCAAATCCGATGTTTGGAAATTTCGAGATGAATCAGCCAGCACCGATGGGGCCTCCGGGAAGTCACTTGGCAGGTATGTGTCCTTGAAGGAGCTTCCTCCATTTTTTATTAATTTTAAGGAATATCATCTAGGCCTTAGCAGGTCTTTAAAGTGCAGTGTTCTCCCCAGAAGCTGTAGGTGGGTGGTGGGCCCCGGTATTGTGACTCAGCTTTTCAGTAACCACCAAAAATCAGCTGGGCGGTTACTGGAAAATTCCGGGTGGTGCGCCCAGCTAAAAGGGGCCGGGGAGAACCCTGAAGTAAGGCAAATACAACTCCACATGACAGAGAACATATGCGTGGTTTTGAGTTGGGTTCACCCACAATAAAAATTTGACAGAAGTTTTATCCCTTCAATGTTCTGTACAAAGTGAACCAGTTTTTAGGCTGATGTTTGGCTTTAAACCCAAAGTACAGCCAGTAAAAAAATACTTTTTCTTAACTTTTATACAAAGTGAATCTTCCGTTATAGGTGAAAGCTTTTATCCCGGACGTATTCTATGTCTTTGTCTTCAGAGATCCCACATTGTTCTGTCTCCTTGGAGTTTGGGCTGCACCCACTTATATTGCTTTTTAGATTACACCAAAAGTCTATTATGAAGAATTAGATCTCAGAATTGTTGTACGGTCCCAGAAAATCTGATACAGAGACCTCAGCTTAGGAGTCTGAGAGATAGAGGAAGCTGTTGTGGTCTCCAAACTTGCTAACAACTATGAATATCAATAGTTCAGTGTTCTCCCAAGTTCCGTATAGTCGGGTGCACCACCCAGCACTTTTCAGTAACCACCCGGCTGTCTTTTGGGTGATTACTGAATAGTTGGGTCACAATACCGGGGCTGCTATCCACCTACAGCTTCTTCCCATCCAGCCTAATACAATTTCTGGGGGTAACACTGCAGTTATTGTACTGACCATTCCTTATTAGAATCAAACCTTACTTGTTGTATTATTATCTTTCCTCATCTATTTGCTTTCAATATGTTCTTACCCTTGCAGAGAAATAATATTAATAATAATGGCCGCTCATATGAACTCTTGGAATTGTTTGCATCCTAACTCATTGTATTATTCATAATTCTTTTTCTTTACACTATAACCTTCAGATCACGAGAATCGGAATAGGAAGGAGCCGTACCATCATGCTCGTGAGGGCCCATTCCAGGAGAGGAGAAATCCAATGGGGCCTTGTCCAGCCTGTGGAACATTTTGCAATAATCAGTGTGGTGCAAACTTTCAGTGGGAACAACGGCGTCTGCACCACGGCGTTCCAGGCCCGATGGAAACGAACAGATACGCATCCCCTCCAAACCCTTATTTTGGTGCTGGTGCAAACCCTGCAGCTTTTGCCAATGTGCGTCATCCTTTAAGACATGGGACCCCTCCTGTGAATGTTCAAGGGAACCCCGCAATGATTCAGCTGTCCCCACAATTTGCTGGATATCGAAGGACAGGAGATCCAAAGTCCCCAAATATTTTGCATGGAAAGCCAGAGCTTCCACCTGGACAAACTGGCCATGGAGGCAGCACAGCAGCCGCATCTTTACATGGCCCAAACCAAGGTGGCAAATATGGAACCATCCCAGCAAACATCGGTGGCAATCACAGGAAGTCGCAATCCATGTCTCCACTTGCTGCTATTGAAACCATGCCAATGTTGGCCACACATAACCCAAATACTGTAACTGAACAGAGAAGTAGACCCACTAACCACGTTGCTAATAACAGCCCAAATTCCTTAAGTAGACATCCGAATCAGATGACCAATAACAGCCAAAATACTATAAGTGAGCAGAGAAATAGACCCCCAGCCCAGGTTGTGACCAGCAGTGATGGTACCAGGGGCGCTCTTCAAAATATTAGCAAAAGGCCAGACAACATGCAGTGTAATTCAACGGGGGGCCGATTTATAAAACAGGTACAATCTGTTACATCACCGGCTGCTAATATTGGGCAACCAAAGCCCAGTGAAGTGACTTTTAATAAGAGCCCCTCTCTAGCTCCCAGTAGTACCCATTCTCCGAGAAATGCCCAGCCTTCATCCACACACAATCAGGAACCTGCCCGAGTAACTCCGGTAGAAAGTGTGGGAAGTAAAAGACCTTACCCCCACCAGGCATCGGACAGCGGGCTGCCTTCTAAAAGAGCGAGCCCCACTGTCATTATTGTTGATTGTGATGAAGGAAATGCAAGATCATCCGCAGCGAGCAGCGCAAATAACCAGGCCACAGGTTCTGCAACACCTCCTTCTTCCAAGTCGGAAAGTCTTCCTTCAGATCCAATCGTCATCAGTGACAGTCAGGATTCTGCACTCTCAGAAGAAAGAGATGGAAAGCGTTCCCAGGCACCAATCAGCATCAGCAGGATCCGGACTTCTGGAATATTTACTCCGCCTTTAGTTAGAGGTAAAAAGGAAAGGAAAGATGACTCCAATCCCATAATTATTATTGATGACAAAGATTCCGAGGTAACTCCACCCCAGCAGTCTCCACAAACCGAGACTTCGAAAGACGAAACTCAGAGCAGCACTTCTGGAACGCCACCAATAAAAAACCCCAAAGCTGCTGGCGAGCCTCCCCCCTTGGCCCCCAAAGTTCAGCCACAAGGAGTGCAACAGGGTACCCCGGTTTTGGTTAATAAAGTTCAGATGCAGCAACCTTCCCCAATCATTGTTACCGGTGGTACCAACCAACCATTGCCAGTCAATGGAAATCAAAGCATTATGTTGACTTTCCCTGTCACCGTCGGAAGTTCGGGGATTGTGCTTGCAACGCCGGTAAATATTGAAAACCAAATTTCTGGGGTAAACCCTGCCAACAGAATGCCAGTCGGCAAGACCCCACGTCTTGTACACCCAAACGGCATTCCCATCAGTGTTAAACCTGGGAATGCTAATAATAAAATAGGCCAGGTCACCATGAGGCCTGTGATTGGTCAAACCAATAGACTTACAGTACCTCTTCCTCATGGACAGGCCAAACCTATAGCTGTCAGTGTTAACCAACCTGGCAATGTGGCAGGAACTCTGAGTATAAATAATACCAACCTTCAGAAAGTTAATGGCGGCACTCTTAAAGCTGTTCCAGTAACCGCTACTGGGAACCAGGCTGTAGGACAGCCAATTCCACTTTTTGTGGATGCCAATTCTGGACTTATCCTTACTGGACCTGCAGTTCCTTCCAAGGATGCCGTACCCTCTGGTTTAGGGAATGCAACAATGGTGACTGTTAATGGAGGGGTAGTTGCTGGAAATGTTGGCCCTGTGGCCGTTGGTGGAAAGTTGGCATTCAGCCCTGTTAATGTCAATGGTCTTGCCAATACAACATTTATTACGGTAGACGGACCAGTGGGTATAGGAAACAATTCTTCTGTTACACTTGCCAGCAACCCAACAAATCTCAATAATAAATCAGCATTAAATATTAGCAATCCTACCATCCTTACATTAAATGGAGGCTTGGGCATTGGCGGTGCCCACCCTGTTGGTGCTCCTATAGCCAACATTGCTTCCATTAATACAAATAACAATTTGCAGGTTGCACCGATGGCAGCTCCGGCTGTTGTAAGCGGTCAGCAGAACAGCGGTATAATTATCAGAAAAGTTGGAGAGCCAAGCACCGTATCCCAGAACCCACCGCGCAGCGAGGACCCACCGGTGGTTGTTGTAGAGAGACTATTCAACTGCAGTGAATGTGGAGAAAAGTTCAACTCCCTTGAGAACTTAACTTCCCACCAAGCCGTCCACAAAAAGCCAGATGGCAAAGCCAGTGGGGCAACTTCCAAAGACAATGAAGCTCTTCCAAGAGGGGCAGATGACGATGCACCCACCATCTTATACACAACCCAAGGAGATGATGGCAGCACAGTTTATGTTGTCACCGTCTAATCAAAACTTTGTTGACTTAATTTTTGTAGCCACTTTTTGTCTTTAGTTTTTGGACTTTTTTTTATATATCTGTGTAAATGTTTATTCCACCGAAGTGAGTGATTTTACAGTACAGATCCTCCGTGTGACGTCTCTTGTCTCTAGAACTGTTTTATCTATAGAAGATTCTAGAATTATGTCTTAGGTTCAAGCAAAATGCCTGTTTGTTAACAGATCCTTCACTAGAAAGGGAAAAAATCCACTTTTCCTGGTCTTGTATAAGCAGCTGTTAGAAAGACATGTAAAGATGTAAATAGGGAATTGTAACATAGCACTGCACATATAAGATGACAAAACCTTTTCCTGACATCTGTAGACTAAACGCTGCCTGCTTATAGAAGTCTGCACAGATTTATTGTTTTGTGGGCAGGAGATCCCAGAGCCACCCCGTGCCCCCCACAGCTACAGAATTTGCCCCACATACAAATCCTGACTTGTGTTGTGCCACCTGTTCATGTATTTGTTGCAGGGTTCTCCCCGGCCCCTTTTAGCTGGGCGCACCACCTGGCACATTTCAGTAACCACCCGGCTGATTTTGGGTGGTTACTGTAAGTTCGGTCTCAATACCGGGGCTGCCACTCACCTACAGCTACAACCCAAAATAAAAAATCACCTGTATTCCTGCAGATCCGTCAGGAGGTTTCTTCGTTTGGGTCCCACGTCGCCCCCGGTATCCATCCAGGCGCTGACATTTTCTCCATCGAGCAGCCAAGAGCCCCGGGAGGTCTGCCATAGGTATCCGGGGAAGATTTATGCTCCCATTCTGTCTTGATCAAGACAAAAAGGGGGAGGTGCAGCTCCTTTTTTTTTTTTTTTGGATTCTTCCTTTACATAAAAGGATTGTCTATAAGGGGTTTACTACACTTTTATGTAAAGTGAAAATGTTGAGTTTAGGTCCGCTCTAAAATTTAATACAATTTTGGGGCTGTAATTGGGGGACAGGCCCAGATTACTACAAACGTCCGATTCCTCCAAGAACACTACTCCCAACATTCACCGACCTACAAAACGTCACCAGAGGAACCTTTATCAATCAGTAATTATCACTTCTGACCTTGGGGGACAACAAACGCCTCCATCCGGCTGGCTTCCCGTCTGTAATGAGGACGAATTCCGAGCGCTATTGTTCCAGTTGTCAGTTTTATTGGCTAAATTAAAATTTCAGGCTTTTTCCTTCCAACCTAATATTAGGAAGTCGACCTGTTGAGTAAAATTTGCATTGGAATCTTTTGGAACTTCCATGGAACCCTCCATACCTGTCACAGGTGAACGGTTTTCTCAGGAATAATGAGCCCAACTACCTGCTGACAGGTGCTGAAGCCTCCATGGTAACCAATTGTAGGCCGTGATGGTCAATGTTATTTCATGGACAGCTGCGGTACCAACAAATCTGTCCATGAAGGTAAAACAAGATATAAGTTACCATTATTAGGATCAATACCTTGTGTGTAAAGTAGAGCTGTGTGATCGCACTGCTAGGGGTGTCCGCTGCCGATATTCTTCACGTTTTGCACACCGGCAGCGACTTTGTCAGGTTTGGGTTCCTTGTCATATTGTGAGTACGATGTTTGCCGGATCGGCCTGGTTTGGTCACTCAGGTTGGGCCACATTCACCTTTTCAGGGGCTATACATATAAAGTTAGGAATACTCTTCCCTTACCCCGTTTCTGGCTGTGATTTCCCTTTTGTTTCATGTTCAGTTCTTGTGAGAAGACATAATATTGCAGCACAAGATTCTCTGCATTTCACAGGACTCACCTGGAAGGGCTCCGGTATCACCTGGGCAATGCTTGTGGGCACAGAGGTGGGGTCACTATAATGGTAACTTAAATATTTTATATTTTTTACCTTGGTGCCACAACCATCTCTGAAATTGACCATCATGGCCTACAATTGGTTACCATGGAGGCTTCTGCTCCTGTCTGGTAGTTGGGCTCTTTATTCCTGAGAAAACCTTTCACCTGTGCCGGGTATGAAGAGTGCGTTCTATGGAAGTTCCATTGGATTCCTATCGGGTCATAGAAGCCTCCTCAGAATCCTCCGATATTCCGTTTTTAGCTGTGTTTTGGAGGATTCATGACCTCTGACATTGGGCCGTACAACCATTTCTCCACCATGTTTCACAGTAGGTATGGTTGGTATTGGTTGTCCATGGATCCGTCCTGATGGATCCGTCCTGATGGATCCATGGATGGTGTTGGGTGATCTCTGTACATATCAGACCCTCGAATCCTCTGACCCGTGTACAGGACAATGCCCGTCCATGGAATCCTTTCTAGAAGCCATGAAGCATTTTTTCTGTGATTTGTAACATAAGTATCCTCATCTGTGGAAGGTGTCGGGGGGCTTCATTTAAGTGGAAGTTCTGCTTTAACTTCTAAAGATTTTATTTCACTAAAATGGCGATTTGCAGAGATTTCTCCTGAGTATTCCATATAGACGCATGGTGAATTGTAGGATGAATGTTTGGGTGTGGTGGAATGCATTGCAGAGACGTCCACATGGTGCACATTGCAGGTCAGGGTATGGAAGTGCCCGGGCCGTGATCTCTGCACACCTTTGTGGGAGGACTGGCTGCTCGCACTGCTCTGCGCTGATTGATAAAACCTCCCTAAGGCCGGAGAGATCTGGGTGATCCAGCAATCCTGGAATGGATTTCTTCAAAGTCTTTTTTTATTCGCTAGCAAATGTTTTGAACCCTGGAACAGATACATTCCAGGTTTGCTGGATCACCCAGCTTCACTGATGAAAGCCTTGGCCAACTTTATAAATTGGACCCATTGTGTGAACAAAATCTCCCTTTGTGGTTGTTGATGAATAGAAAAGGACAGTTTTGTGTCTGGAGTTCCACCTTAATATAAGGATATTTGGTTGTAATCTCTGCCATACTGAAGTCTTTTTGTCTTTTCTGTTCTAATGGTGATATTTCGGTGTTCCCCCTGTTGTGCTATGGACACAATGTGCAGATATTTCTGGACTCCTGTTACCGATATATCGGTGCTCCTCCTATTGGTCATGTGATGTGAGTTTTAACCCCTGAGATAAGGTCGGACATTGATGTACGGTAATACTAAGCAGTAAATCGGCTTCAAACTAAATATTTACTGACCTCTCTAGCTGCAAATATTGTGGAGGAATTCAACCTAAAAATTTACAGCACAAGTACTAAAGAGATTTATGTTCACTCTGCAGCTCGGCTCTACCTAGCCCTGAATCTGCCTTACCAGCAGGGACTCAGCAGCTCAGCTCACCCTGCGCACCCTTCCCTGCAGTCACTCAGCACCTTTGCTTCCCCGCCCAGCAGCTCAGCTCCCCCTAACCATTTATATTGCAGCTCAGCCCCCCTCTCCCAGCAATGGCTCCGCTCACTCAACAGAGAATAGCAGCTCAGCAACCCCAAGCTATCTCCTTCATTCAGCAGCTCAGCTCCCTCTGCTCCCCCTCCCAGCCGGAGTTCAGGTCCCGCGCGCTCCTCCTTATAGTGACTGGGCAGTGCAGGAGCTGATAGCGGGGGAGCTGAGCTGCTGAGAGGACTGACATGAATGCACGGTATCATTTATTTATTTTTATCAAACCTGAAAATGATTGCATTTGTTTCACTGAAAAAGACAAGCAGCAATGAAAACACACTTGTGGGATAGGTCCAATTGTTTCTGAAATACTCATGGTCCGTGTTCCCGGAGAGCTGTCCCCTTTCTGAAAAATTTGGAAAGATGGGGGGGGGGGGGCAGCTCCTGAGGTTTAATGGAGCTCCCAGCCTGCCGGGTGAATGGAGCTGCCGGGTGAATGGAGTTCCCAGGCCTGCCGGGTGAATGGAGCTCCCGGGCCTGCCGGGTGAATGGAGTTCCCGGGCCTGCCGGGTGAATGGAGCTCCCGCGCCTGCCGGGTGAATGGAGCTGCCGGGTGAATGGAGCTCCCAGGCCTGCCGGGTGAATGGAGCTCCTGGCCTGCCGGGTGAATGGAGCTGCCGGGTGAATGGAGCTGCCGGGTGAATGGAGCTCCCGGCCTGCCTGGTATTTGGCATGGCCGGGAATGGTGCATTGGCTGGTTGGTTCTCGTTACATTTATGATGTGATCAGTCCTGAATACTCTGTACAGCACTACAGAGGTTGTTGGTGCTATATCCACTAGTAAAATACAAATAGGTGCTGGGTGGTGACCCCACTGCCAATGGCTGTGTATGTTATGTGTCAGATATAAGGGCCCCTATACAAACCCGGCTATGTGCCCATCACTCCCTTTATAAAGTGCCATTACCTGTGTGGTGCCACCCCGGACCTGGCACATTCCACTGATATGAGGTCGGGTCACCCCCTAGGTGTGCACAGGTCCTCTTAACAGGGGCCCCAAGGTGCTCAGGGCTGAACCTGAACTCACCCATGGCACGGATGAGCCTGGTGCCAAATCTGCTTCATGTATCCTAGGAATGATATAAATGTCTGTTATGCTGATCCGCTGGCTTCAGCACGGAGCCATTAAAGGGGGGCTTTACCTTTTTGTATCGTTTCCCTTTATTGAACCCTCTGGGTGCAGCCTGCTGGGTGTAATCCCTTCCTCCCCATTGCAGCGACTAATCACCCCGATCCCTCTTCTCAATGGGCCAGACTCATAGCGCCCTCTAGCTGCCCAGTGATGTATGACTTCATAAGAAGGAGCGGGGCCACAGTGCCCATGCAGAGGACCGGGGGGGATTTATTTGTTACAAAGGTGGCACCAGGTGGGGTCACACAATGCAGATCACTAAAATGGGTACAAAGCTGGGGGTTTTCCCAGGGAGTGGTAAAACTAAAGGAGTTCTCTGCTGGAGGTGCGATGATCCATTAACACAAAGCTTTATGTATTGCAGTTTGTCTTATCCCAGACCAAGCATGCAGCCAGGGAAACCCTCTGTTCCTATTGGTGATCCAGGAAGGAAAAAACCCAGAGGATCAGTCACAGCCATATTGGTGATGTGTCTTCAGTTCCCGTGTCCTCCTATTGGTGGCTGTGGGTTAGGGACCGTTTCAGAGACCATCATGGGGGCCCGGCACCTACTGGCACTCTGTGCACATGGGGGCCCCGCACCCACTGGCACTCGGTGCACATGGGGGCCCGGCACCTACAGGGGCCCGTTGTGCTGGATGTCCTGCTGTTTCTGTAGCCAGGAGATGCTCTGATGGTTTATTTCCCGGTGCTGACTGCACAATCTGCTGAACGCAGCACTTTATTGCAAATATCGATCGAGAAACGCTGAGCGGGCGTCTTATCTGCAGATCTGATTGCTGTAAATATTTTCTATCCGTCTTTCCCGATGTAATATTTTAGCGGAGTGTTACCGTCTACCTCAACCTGTGGCCCTGGGGTACACTATGCTATGTTGGATTTTCACTTTGTATTAAATAAAAACTTTAAATGTCCGGACGTCCTCTGCATTGATTCACCCAGCACTGAGCGGGGTTACAGAATAATAGCAGTGAATAAAAATGTGAATAAAGCTGAAAATCCTTCCAATAACTTTTATTTTCATTCACCAAATACATTGGGGATTCCGCATCAAATCATGAAGAATAAACGTATCAGATTTGTGTTCTTCCTCTACAGAAAGTGAAGAGAATAATAGCAGTGTGGAGATTGTGAATCATTCATTCTGTGTGAATCCTGGCCCTTATGTAAGGAAGGCAGGGAGTGAATGTTGTACATAATGTTATAGTAAAATGGCTCCGTCCAGACATTGATCAGAACTTTGATTGGAGAGAGGAAACAAAGAAAACGATTGGCTGCCCAGCTGAAATCATCCCAAATGTTTTATAATGACCCCAAAACCTGAAAGGCCGGGAAACCATCGGATTGGAGGGAAGGCTCGGCCAATGGCCAGCTCCGGAGAGAGGTTACCTGTCAGGTGCAAATAGACCCCGATGTGACCCCAAGCAATCCGCAAGAAGCCCCCGAGCTATGGGCAAAGAAACCCCGCAAAGCCCCCGAGCTGTGGGCAAAGAAACCCCACAAAGCCCCTGTGGTATGGGTAGGTAAACCCCGCAAAGCCCCCGAGCTATGGGCAGGTAAAGCCCCTGCGGTATGGGCAAGGAAACCCCGCAAAGCCCCCATACCAGGGATCAGTCTGAAGAAATCACAATAGGAAGGAAATGTACTTGAAATGGTGACAATGACACCAATAAACAAGCAACGTCTTGGCTCCAGACATTATAGAGGGGCCCGCCCAACCCCCCGACATTCATCCAATAGAAAACTTGTGGGGTGAATTGTGTCATCCAATCATACGGGGAATACCTGTAGGTGACAGGCTGGGGGACTCCATACAACACAAAAGTAAAGCAGAGGTCAGACAACTCCATCAGATCAGTGATTGGAAGGAAAATCTGGAAATAGAGTGAATGTTTGGGTGAATTCAGACACTGCTATTGATGAATGTTTCTTCATGTTTGGAGAAGAATGTGCAGAGTTCCCAATACATTTCTATAGAAATAAAAAGAAAGGGATTCCCAGCTTTTTTTCACTTGTTTATTCACTGCTAATATTCTGACCTGTCTTGAGCAGTAGGAAGCTATTGAGCTCTGTGAACACCTGGAAAATAAATATAAGAACCAATCCAGCATACAACCCCCCCCCCCCCCACAAGTCACAAACCTCCCCCCTTCTCTAGGTACCGGAGTGTGAGGGGTCCCCGGCCATGCAGGGACCCCATGAAGGAGGATTTGGGGTGTCATGTCCGCACACATCCACAACAAGCTCAGATCTACACCATGACACCTCATCACAGCCAATTACATGGCACTATAATGCAACCAATGCTGCAATGCTCAGCTTGAAGCCAGAGATATCTCTGCAGTACCACCTACTACCACGAGGTGTCCCCAGTCTGATGACAATGTTATGTAATGATTTCCCTGCCTCAGTGGACAGCGGAACAGAGAGGCCCCGCCCACACGCCGCCAATTATGGTTGGATTGTCTGTGCGGATCAGCCAAATATATATACGTGTGAGGGCGGATCACAGCAAAAGAAGCGCTGTGATTGGATCAAATAAGAAACGCCCATTTTCCATGTTTTCCAACGAGAAGGGCGGGGATTGTGTACGGAGCCCGGAAGTCTCTGCCCTCGTGTAGCCCCTCCTTTATGTGACATCACTTCCGGCTTACCGCCATCCTGTTGTGTGAGGATCAGCTCCGCCTTCATCAATCTCCGAGCCATGGCCGGAACTGCGAACAAGCGGGTGAGTTGGGCAGTGTGAGTGACCCCCTCCCCCCCATTACACCCGTTTCCGCTATCAGCATGGTAGCTGGTGCCCCTCCCCCCCATATACACCGAGCACCCCTATACCCGTATACACCCCAATTTCTGGGGCCCCCCATATAACACCCCCAACAAACTAATACTCACCCCAAAACCCTGCCCCCCCATATACCATAACTCCCCTGGGGTTGGATGGAATGTACGGTGAATGTGACCGGTTCTCTCCATATTGATCACATGACCCCCGGTTCTGGGGATTCGCTGCAGTAATCGGGTAATACCGGGGACGTGTGCAGGACGGGGCTGAGATTTGTAATGTCTGCGCCCCCCCCATTCACTCCTATAGACAGTGCCCTGTCTGTGGTCTCTCTACTGATTGGTCGGTGTCATGGCAGACTGAGGTCATGTGATGTGGGTCACATGGTACAGACGAGTTCCCCAATCACATGAACAGAATTCAGATCCCCCAGTGGTGTCACAGAACACTTCCTGTATGGATAGAGGGGCTGTCCCCTATAATACACCCCATCCCTCCTATAATTCACCCACCCCCATAATTCCCTGCATTATTCCCCCCATAATTCACCCTTCCCCCCTGTGACCCCCATCTGACAGAGGGGTATCTAGAGGGTTCAGCCAACCTACCCCCCACCAATCCCCGAGGTTGTGTCTGCACTGTGGATCTGATTGACCCGTTCAGGTGGGTGGAGTTTGATTTGTTTTCGGGGCCCCTCGGCTGATCCCTGGCTGACCTTTCTTCCTCCTTTCAGGACGCCATCTCTTTCTTTGATGTTGCTGTCGTATTCTCGGGGGAGGAGTGGGAGCTGCTTGGTGACCAGCAGAGGGCGCTCTACATGGAGGTGATGAAAGAGAACTACGAGCATTTCATCTACCTAGGTAAGTCCTTATTCACCCTGAATGAATCTCTTTATTTTCCTGGAATTTTGAGGTTGGCAATGAAAAAAATGGCCACCAATGGGAATAAAACGAAAGGCTCCGCCCAGCCTGGCGGTCGCTGCCTCTTCCTGTATGGCTCCCCGCAGCATCTCCCCGTAGCACCCCAGTAGAGATGAATGGGAGCAGCTGTCTGTAGGATCCAGAGCTGCAGTGCCAGGTGTGGGGTGCGGCCCCCAGATCCGAACCTCCCTCAGCAAACCTGCACCCTAGTACCCCGAGGTCAATGACCCAACCCGCAGCAAACTTAGGGAGCTGTCAGTGCTGCTGGTGTGAAAGATTCACATTAGATAAAAGATAGTATGTGTATTAATGGGCTGCCTATTCAACGACCGTTCACCTGGACTGATCAGCTGTGTGAAAAATGCCGGGCGCTCCACCCAGAGATTCCTCCCTAGAGAGCAGATTGGCTGATTGGGGTCATGTGATATTTGGGTTGTGCAGATCTTCTCATAACTTTCTCCCGTTTTCCCCGCAGGATTTAGAGTCCCCATTATCTTGTCGTGGCTGCAGAACAGAAGTACGGCCAATGGTGGGGCGGCAGATCAGAAACCATCCCCCAAACCCCCTAATCCAGGTGAGACGCTCAGCTGATTGATGATTTCCTGGTTCTCGTATTGGACCAATCACCATCATCTGTGTAACTTCCGCCATCTTTATCCAATCAGCATGGAATCTTTGTGATGATCAATGTGTTCTGTTTCTGTTATCCAATCAGGATGAAGCCCTGAGGTCTCGGGGAGGGGCTTATTCTTAGAATTGTCAGGGAGGGGATGATTAATTCTCCGCTTATAGTTTAGTAGGCGCAGCCCTGTGAGCAAATGAATGGCTGATAGAGTGTCAGCTCTGTGGGTCAGCCATCTTCCTCCAAGGAAGAAGAATATTCACCCAGAGTTCAATGCATTGCGAGGGGTTTATAAGAAGCCACCTGGTACAGCCGATAGAACCCCCACACATTCACCTACCTGGGTCACTTACCTACATCACCTTGGTGATTGACTCATGTGTCTTCTTTTGTCACCGCGGTGAGTGAATATTGGGGACAGAACACAGGGATTCACATACTTCTACATCCAATTCCATGATGGGGAATCCACATGAGTGATGGTGAAATGTCTGTGTGGGTATGAATACTGAAGTAACCTTCATTATACTATGGGCTCTATAAACCAGGGAATCTGACATTCAGTGAAACATTCACTGGTGGGAATCTATTACTGCCACTGAAAAACATTGACCTGGAAGATTCCCATAAATGAATGTCAGATTCCCTGTATTATAAATCGAGTCCTATGATTGCATGGACCGGGCCAATATTCTGAGATGGAAGGGATTCCGGTCTGAAGGCTTTACACTGAATTTATCACAAAATTCCAGATTTACAGCCAAAACTTTTCACACATCTAGAAATATTCACCACTAAACCTCCACCCCTGAACCTTCATATTAGGGATTTGCCCCCATTGGTGAGGTCGGGTACTGATGGTGGGGATTTGCCCCCTATTGGTGAGGTCAGGTACTGATGGTGGGGATTTGCCCCCTATTGGTGAGGTCAGGTACTGATGGTGGGGAATTGCCCCCCATTGGTGAGGTCAGGTACTGATGGTGGGGATTTGGCCCCTATTGGTGAGGTCAGGTACTGATGGTTGGAATTTGCCCCCTATTGGCGGGGATTTCCCCCCCTCCCCCAATGGTGAGGTCAGATACTGATTGGATGAGAAGACCTGGCTCACCATTCCATTCACCCCAATAGTGTTCAGTAGGTTGAGGTCAGGGCTCTGTGCAGGACACTAGAGTTCCTCCGCACCAAACTGTGACCACAAGTCTGGAAGAGCACAAATGTTTGCATTGTCTTTGTATGATGGGGGATCACCAGGCCCCTATTATTGGGGGGTCCATTCTCCTGACTGTCTGTAGCTCCCCACCCTTCAGCTGTTGATAAATTTTTCCATATTTTATATGAATAAAACAAAGATAAATCTCAGCCCATCTTCAGATAACCAATAGTAAATCTGCCCTGTTTGTTTCTGACAGTTCCTGCAGCCAATCAGGTGAAAGTAGAGAGGGAGTGGGAGGATCAGACGGATGGAATTGAGCACCCCAGGAATGGAGCCATCAGGAAATCCTCTAAGAGGGTTCAGCGGAGTAAAACCTTGGACTAGCATAGCGGGGATGAGAATTGGGTCAGTCCGGCCGCACAGAGCAGAAACCTCCGAGAGCGCAAACAGTTCAACTGCCCCCACTGCCAGAAATCCTTCCACTACAACTCTGCTTTAGAAGCTCATCTCCGGGTACACAGCGGGGATAAACCCCACAAATGTGACCACTGCGAGAAATCCTTCAGCTTTAAATCTGAGCTGATCGTCCATCGTAGGAAACATTCCAAATCCTCCAAACGTTCACACAAAGAAAAGCAAAATGACCCTCCCTCGGTAACCGCCCCAATGAACCCTCCCATGGTAACCACCGCAGTGGACCCTCCCACCACCAGAGCCGCCCCTGAGGAGCCCAGGCCACATCCAAACACCAATATTAATGGAACAGCAGCTCCTAAATGGTTCACAAAGACCCCTCTACCCCAGACTGCCCCCCAAAGCAGCACCCCCTCCACCTCCAAAAAGAACTTGCCACAAAAAGAAAGTGAAAAACCTTTGAAATGTAATTATTGTGAGAAAAGGTTTAACGATAAATCCATTTTAGAAGCTCATCATCGGATCCACACGGGGAAGTTGGCCTACGCTTGTCCGAAGTGTGATAAAAGTTTCTCCAAACCGTCTCTGCTGGCGGCTCACAGCAACACCCACAAGGATGGGAAACCTTTCCAGTGCGATCAGTGCGAAAAGAACTTCAATGATCAGGCGCTGCTGGTGGCCCATAAGAGGACCCACACCGGGGACAAACCCCAGAAGTGCACCCATTGCAACCGATGGTTCCCCAACCGCGCCAGCCTTGACGAACATGCAGAATGTCACCTGAAACTCAAACCGTACCAATGCCAGCACTGCGACAAAAGCTTCAACGACAAATCCCTGCTGGTCATCCATGAGAGCATTCACACAGACACCAAACCCTTCAAATGTAGCCTATGCAACGAGAGCTTCTACCTAAAAAACCAGCTGACCAACCACCTGGTCATACACGGCCCCGATAAACCCCACCGGTGCAGCCAATGTGAGCGGAGCTTCAACAAGAGGGAGACCCTCATAGCTCATATCCGGGTGCACAACCTGCAGAGTCTCCATGTGCAGCAAACCCTGAAATAAGCATCAGGTGACCACAATGTGATGAATTAGACTTTGCAGGAAGTGGGGACACTCAGAGCACCATAGACAGAGGCATCGTTATGGCTGCCACGTGATGCTCTGGTGCCATGTATTTGTTGTCTTAACCACAAACTTTGGCGCTGGAATAATCACACCCCCCACCCCACACTCCCCCTTTTACTTTCATTGCAATCCTTTGGAATCGCTCTATAAATTCTGTAGAATATTCCGGGGCCACAGCAACCCAGACTGAACCTTCTGAGTTTGTAGAAACTTTGTATAGGATCTGAGACTGAGGATTGTCCACCTCTTGTGTCAGCAGATTAAAGAATTCATGTTTTTTAAGAGCATGTGTAAAGAAGGTGTGTGTGAATGTCTCCGTACGTGTGCCGGGTCCCGTGTGTATGACGTGTGTAGAACCCAATCACAGATCTCAGATCGGCTTCACCGTGTTGGATCCCTGGTGATCCCTCAATGCAATGGGTAGATTTCCAGCTGTTATGCTGCCCCAGGGATATTCCCTGCATAGCGATGGCTGCAGGGCAAAGCCAATGTCACCCAGCTCATGTTTTATATCCACAAACTTTCTGGGGGCGGTGGCTGTGATTGGTCACTTTGTGTTTGCTGCATTTTATGGGTAAAGTTATTACATTTTAGGACAAAAGGTGAAGCTAATAATTTACACTAATTTAGTTCTGGATCTTAAGATTCCCATTTCTTTCTCATCCATTGAAGCACACGGGAATATTTGGACACCAATGTTGGAGGATTGGACTGGCCAGGGTAACTACTGCCCCAGAATGCCCCCATTGTATTCCCCTGCTGTCCCCTGAGCTTCTTATCTTCAACTCCGCCATGTATAGTCAGCTCTGTATAGCCGCTCTGCCCTGGGGTGGTCTATTGGGGTCCTAGGAAGGTCTGGAGGTCTCTTTTATTTTTGCCCTATCCTGGGGCAGATGGACTTTTCCTGGTTCTTTCCTAAAACTCCCAATGATCATGTGACCCTTAATGTCCTCAATGTTCTTTTATAACCTGTAGGTGATGAGTTTCATGTCGATTTGTTCCTTTGCTGTGGTTTTTAGCTCCTTTTTACTCCTGGCCAAGCAGGTATCCGTGTGATCTTGTAGTATCGGCCAATGGGCCCCACATTTCCTTCTATTACAGGAGGTGCATTGATGTCCCCGGCCCCTTATAGCTGGGCGCACCGCCTGGCACTGTGCAGTGATCACCCGGCTGTATTTTGGGGGTAACTGAGAATTGAGGTCACAATACAGAGATCCCCCCCACCCAACTTGTACAGCTGTCATCGGCCGAGGGCGCCCCCTCATGGAAGTGGTGAACCCGAGGCGGGGTGGTAGTAGGGGGGATTACCCTGGGTATAACTGGCCATTATTTATCCCCTCAAAGGACTCCAAAGGGTTTTACAGTAAATTTATAGGTTTCTCTATAAGACGAATGATGAGGAAACCTCCCCCTCCCATTTATATATCCGATTATAATACCACCAGATGGCAACCTTGCTGTGGGACCCCATGGATGGGGGCGAGGCTTCTTATTGGTTAATATTTATATTCTAGGGTGTGATGTGTATAAAGCGGCAGGGAGTGGTCACATGACGTCAGCTCCTCCCGGGGTCACATGACGTCAGCTCCTCCTGGGGTCACATGACAGCACCTCACATGTATGCAGGGGTTCAGAGAGCCAATATGGGATCACCCCCTGCCCCATTCCCCAACATCTCAGTATTGGGGGACCAATTACATGTTTTATCATATGTGTCTCCTCGGGGGAGTGTCCTATATAAAGGCCAATCAAATGTTAGGAGAAAAGTGAAATCTATCCTCCCCCACACGCTGGTTAGGGCAGCGTTTGGGGTCTCGCCAACATCCTGGGGAACTACCCCAAATGTTATGAAGATATTGCAGCACCGAACCCCTTCCCATATCAGGACCCCAAATTTCTATGGATCTTCCCAGAAGGCCAATGAGGCCCCCTTGTATGGAGGCAATACCCCAGGGCATATAACAAGGATAATATCCCCCTGACCTACCTGAAGTATTACCCCACCCACTAGGAGGCAGGGCCATGTGCCGGTCAATTGTTTAATTCTACATTCATAATAATAAATTGCCCCGGTGCTCCAATCCGAGTGAGAGAGCTCAGTGAATCTTCCCAGTAAAGCAGTGAATCTTATCCATTTATAGGGCCCAGGCATTGCCATGGGGGAGGTCTCGGTGCAAAGATGGAACATTGAAAAT
>NC_092862.1:147058758-147059497 GCF_032062135.1 Pyxicephalus adspersus
AAACAACCCTAAACTACTCGTATTGATGTACAAATCCACCGCTGCTCATTTACTCGCCACTTCCCTGTTCCTGTACAGTCCTCGTCTGGTGTAACATGGTCCCTGCACTGCGCCACTTCTTTATTCCTGTACAGTCCTCATCTGATGTAACATGGTCCCTGCACTGCGCCACTCTCTTTGTAGTATAAAAGCCATTCTGCCCAATACAATCTTCACCGATCGATAAACATGGAATACAGGATTCAGAAAATTGTGAGCAAGCTGAATCCTTACAGGTTGGGTAGAAGAGCTGACACTTAATTTGTGTGGGGCCTTGTCCCTGTATAGGATAAGGGGAACTGGGAAATCATTCTCCACAATCGGGGGAACCCCCTTTTATTATACCCACAGCTCGCCGATGTGGGGTCAGTGGGAAGAATGGCCCCCTACAGATAGCCAAAAACATCACTGGGGTCCCTTACACTGACCTGAGGGGCACAAACTGCTCAAGGAACCCCTAACCCCTGTAACTGTCATTTGCAACCCTTATTTAATGTACAGCGCTGCGTAATACCGTGTTTCCCCTATGATAAGGCATCCCCATTAAATAAGCCACCCCCCGATATTTGCTCAAACAATTAAAATAAAGCACCCCCCCTGCAAATAAGCCACCCCCTCCGATACCTGATACTGTGTGCCTCTGTGTGACTCCCCCATGAAAGTAACTTCAAAGGACAAGCAAGCTGCTGATCCCTGCCCT
>NC_092862.1:147061569-147063432 GCF_032062135.1 Pyxicephalus adspersus
ACCAGTCCCTGGCGGGGGTCACCCATTGGGCAGTTTTCTGATTGGTGGATTATCTGTGAGGTCTCTGCTGGGGGTTGTCGCCCTCTGCGTGCTGCAGGTGACCCCAACAACTGGTCAGGGAGGAGAGGTAAGTACCCCAAGTGTTGGGGGTGGGGACATTCCGTATACACAGCTGGGATATCCATTTATATACCCAGTGCTGTGCCCTGTGTGGGGGGATGATGGGAGTGATAGTTCTGGGTCGGAGTGGATCAGAACATGCGGCTGCAGAGCTGGGATTGGCCAGGAGATTGGACGATTCTGCCCTTCACTTTAACCCCTTCCTCACCAGGACCCCCCATGTGTTATAACTCAGCGCTGCGTTATATGTTGGCGCTATATAAATCCTGCTTATAATAATTCGTATTTTAGGGCTGCCGATTCCTCAAATATTTCTGCTGCTCGGTCTCAGGACTTTCCATTCCCATTTTTAGTAAAACGATGAAGACGATGAGCGCAAAGAGAGATCACCAAATGTGCCCGAAAAATGGGGAATTAATAATAATAAACAAGATTTATATAGCGCCAACATATTACGCAGCGCTGTACACAGGTGGCCCCTCTAGAGATCTCTGCAGTTTAGATCAGCTCCCCCTATGGACCTGAGGGGAGGGGTAATAAACATAAGGCCATCCAATAGAGCGTCCTGGTTGGCTGTGGTCAGTGGTGGGAAGGATCTCACTGGTTATTTCATTCAGCCAATCAGGTAAGCCGGCTGAGGACACAGATCTGTCGCAGCCAATGAGGATGGTTGTGGCCCGGTACTGACCTGCAGGCTGGTGGTTGGGGGGCCCCTGGTTTAGATTAAACTGTGAAATCAGGGACCCCCCAATGATTCACCCTAGCAGGTGGCGATACACACAGAGGGGCAGAATTCCAATTGTAGATCTGCCGGTCCGGAGATTTAATGACCAGAAATCTGTCGTCTGAAGGAGATGAATTCCGGATCCACAGATTCCCAACAACCCTGCCGTCCATGCCAGGGCAAAAGACCAGTGGGCTGCCGAGTAGGAGGGGTAAATATTCTGCCTCCTCCAGTGACCCCCTGTGACTCCGTCTCTCCTCTCCTCAGTTCTGCCCAGCAGGTTCTTCACTCATCGCCAAACCCAGGAAGATCCAGAAGGATCCAGCAGGTAAACCGGACACCACTGATGTACTGTAAGTGGCCCTGCACCCCAATAGTGGCCATTGCTTGATCTCTATGCATGGGCCACCCAGGCCATGACCACTAGGGGGGGCCATTACAGCATCTCTGTGTGGAACTGGAACCGGCTGCTGGCTGATTCTGCCCTGGCCCTGGGGTAGATTCTGGAAAGTTGGGCTCATTCCAAAGTCCCAGTACATGGACAGCCGGCTGGTGACCCCGGTATTGGTTCGTTCTGCTTCCTCTCTGTGCCCCCAAAATACCTTCCTCATACCCTGTGGCTGGTGGCCTCTGGGTCCTCCCGGGACACAGAACCTGGGAAGCTATATTGGGGTCCGGGGGCCCCATGATACCCCAACAGCCCCTCAGATCATACAAGTCACTCTGTGACCCCACCAACCTGACCAGCCCGGACACAGCGCCCCCTCTCCTTCCATGGCTACCAACACTCCGATCTTCCAGTCTGCCAGTGTAGGGAATGCCGGGCACAACGGGCTGAGGGGGTTTACAGCTCCTTGTAATGGGGTCACCAAGGAGGAGCAACTATGGCAAATTTGGGATCTGGAGCTGTGAAAGCTGGCAGGAGCCCAGAGGAGCACCAACCTTGTGCCCAATCCCCGGGTCTGTACCCTGCTGTGCCCACTATGAGATGTCTGCATTGTACAGGGCTGGGACCGGGC
>NC_092862.1:147064797-147066318 GCF_032062135.1 Pyxicephalus adspersus
TACAGGAATATCAGGGACTGAACACCGCTATGAGAACGTCGGCACCATGCGGCACAGGTCGCTGATTCCATATCACCGTACTCCCACTTGTGTTTCTTGTAACGATTCTTTTACATTCCCAGCACACAAATTATTATTATTATTATTATTAAACAGGATTTATATAGCGCCAACATATTACTCTCTGGAATGGTCTTCCTCGTCCTATTCGGCTATTTCTCCACCTACTAGATTGTAAGCTCTTAGGGGCAGGGTCCTCTCCTCCTCCTGTGTCACTGTCTGTCATTTGCAATCCCTATTTAATGTACAGCGCTGTATAATATGTTGGCGCTATATAAAAATTGTTTATTATTAATATTAATAACAATCATTATGATGATTTCTGGGCTCTCCCCATACCATACCTACAATGACGTAGACGCATACCATATGGGGGGGCCCGATACCTATCTTGGGCCCCCAGTTTAATACCAAAATATACAAGATATGCTTGTTTCACTACTTCTGGAATATTCACCACAAATGCAGCAAAATCCATTCGGGTCATTTATATAACTTCTTCCTGAACTCTTATTTCTGTAAATAAGAAAATGAATAAAAGGAAGACAAATGAAAGTTTTATGAAAATAATTCTACAATTATTATATAAAATACAAAACATCGGTGAGAATAAAGAATGATAATAATAAGTTGTGTAACATTTGTTGTTGGTAGAATTGTTTATTCCCATTCCGGTATCACAAGAACTAGAGCCAATCAATGGAGCCGATGTCATTTCTGGATTCAGCAGACCTGACATAAATATATTGAATAATCCTTGGCAAGCCGTGTTATTGATCACATGGTATTGATGGACCAATCGTTACTGTTACTGTGAATTCTGCCCCTCCCCCACTATTTGCTGCTATGATAATAGAAGATCTCTTCTGACTCCCCTATATATTATTATTACACGCTTCTTATATAGCACCAACATAATACGCAGCGCTGTACAAAGTCCATAGTCATGTCACTATATGGGGAAGATCTTTGGTCTACATTGAGGTGATTGGGGGGGGGGCAATTATACAACAAACATGATTTTTATCGATTTGATATATTGTAGAGCCTAAGTTAATATAAATTATTATTTTTACCCCCCCGGGGTAATACTGCATCCAGCCTGGGTATCAATGTATCCATACATTTCTATGTCAGAGAAGGGGGGACTCCGGTCCCTGATCCCCAATCTCCGGGCCCTGCCCCCATACACACAGGGAAGACGTCAGAGCCGAGTTTGCACTTTTTTAAAAGTTTTGTAAACTTTCTGCCCCGGGGGAGGGGGGGTTGTTTGTTGCTCTGATCCGATAAATGCCACACAATGGGGTAAATGGGGAGTGACCCCACAATCACCACCAAATATAGTGAATGAACCCCTCCCTGACATTCATCCAGGAAACATTCACATTAAACTTCTGATTTCCAAAAGCAACAAACTCATTCATAGAAACCAAACAAAAGTCCATCGGGAGGGGGGGGGGG
>NC_092862.1:147066352-147068638 GCF_032062135.1 Pyxicephalus adspersus
GGGGACATGTATAAGAAGATGGGCCTGGCCCAGGAAGAGGGAAGGGTTGGGGGCCACACATTGGATTTTTGCTCTGATTGGCATTGTGTGGATCAGCTATGAGGTCTCTGCTGGTCCTGGGGGTCATCGCCCTCTGCGTGCTGCTGGGGACCCCAACAACCGGAGAGCGGACGGAGGGGGGAGAGGTAAGTACCCCGAATATTGTTTGGGGGGGCATTCCATGGACACAGCTGTGCTCAGATAAACCCACAAATACCCCCAATCACCCCAATCCCCAGGGGGCCACCAAGGAGGAAAACTCTGCCCATTCCTATGGTGGGGACAAACAAAAGCCACAGCCCCTCCCCCACCCTGAGGATTCCAAACTGTCCATCAAATACCCGAAACTGACATATACCGCGGTGCTGTACAGAGATCACTGAGCCAGTCCCATCGGTCTCTGTACAGAGGAGCTGACACTCTAATGTCCCCCCACAGTCACACACTATTATTATACATTTATATAGCTCTGACATATACCATAGTGCTGTACAGAGGGGCTGACACATTTCCTGTATGGATTGTTTCTCATTCTCTTAGCACTTTGTAGTAAATGTCCTCATTCATCACAACACGTATTGTGTGGGTGAATGTATGTATGTGTGGGTGAATGTATGTGTGGGTGAATGTTGATGTGAGATGCTGTCGCTGACTTTACTTTCTATTCCATAAGGAATCCTCCAATCAGAGGGAGCTTATTGGTGAAAATGAAGGAGAAGTCAGCAGAGTTTTGGCGGGATCGTCCATCGGTCAGCAGGCCCGGCCGCGCTCTAGAAGAGTAAGTGACCCCCAATTTGCGATGATCGGAGACCGAGAAGGCAGAATAAAGTAAAACGTCGTGTGAGCTGACAACTCTGAGAATTCCAATCCCAGGCAACGTTGTCAGTGCGGCTCATTGCCATGGAGATGGGGGCGGGGTCAGCAATCCGGGGGAGGAGCTGACAACACTGCTGGGGATTTTATTGTAACAGAGAGGCGTTGTCACCTGATATGGGAAGTGAGGAGATGAAGGGGATTTGTGCCGGATGTTTGGATGGGCCGGGCTCTGTATATTGGGAGCCATAATAATTACCCCCCCCTTCTATTACAGCAGGAGCCCCCCACAAACTCCAAGCCGCGCAGAAAGAAGCCGTGCATTGGGTGCTTCACCGCATTGAGGGAAAAAGTAAGTGAATGCAGGAAATAATGGGGTGACAGCTGGTTTCAGACACTGGGGGATTTGTATCGGTGAATGTTGTGTGAATCCTGCATGGCTCATTCACTGCAACCCAGACAGGTGAATGTCACATTCATTATGTATGAACCATCATTGGAAATATCTATATTTGTGTTCTGTGGGTGGCAGCAGGAATGAAGAATCGAATGTTCAATATAAATCGGCCAATCCTGAGAATAACACTCCACTGTCCATGGCGCCATTTTATTATCAATCGGCCGGGGTAAAAAATCCATTTCCTGCCAGCACAGAAAGAGCCGCACTCTCTGTGATAAAGCAGAGGTCTCTCTGCAGAGGTCTGATGCCCCCTGGTGGTCTAGTGCTGGTCAGCAGGTTCACCGTTCTCAGGTTATTGATCAATAGATAGACAGATTGTAGAAGAATCAGAACTGACCGATTCCCCCGATTATAGTAATATAATATTCTGTATAAAGCACCAACATATTCTGTGGCGCAGTACATAACTGTTCTTTCTTTCAGGACCCGGAGTTGGTTTATGTGGCGCCGAAATCTCGACAGAGAAGACAGGTAAAAGATTTTATCTTATTTGGGGGTCCATCAGTCACAGGGGGAGGGGACGGGGCCACAAAATGCCTTCGGAATTCTCTGTGTGCCCCCCGATATGTGAGGTCCCCACACCCCCCAATATGGGGCCAAACCCCATTCACATTCTTATGGTTATACATGGCGCCGGGCAGAGTGGGTGAACCCGAGGTCTACATTGGGGCAAAATAAGAGGGGTCTGAGCTCCTTCCAGAAACAATTACCCCCCTAGGGGACACCTCCACCCCAGGCCCATGGACCCCACAAGACCCCAAATAATGTCCTTTTATCCGGCCCTAAGACGTTAATAGCAGATCCTTTATGTCACACTGCTGGTCTGCTATCTACCCATAATGCCCCTGCTGCCCCCACCAACCTGCCTCCTACCCAAAATGCCCCCTGCTACCCCTCGGCGTGCCTCCTACACATAATGCCCCTGCTGCCCCTACCAACCTGCCTCCTACCCAAAATGCCCCCTGCTACCCCCC
>NC_092862.1:147072460-147072925 GCF_032062135.1 Pyxicephalus adspersus
TGGGGCAGTAAGTACAGGAGAGGAGTGTGGGGGGTATAATGGGGCAGTATGTACAGGAGAGGAGTGTGGGGGGTATATTGGGGCAGTAAGTGGTGCATGCCGGTGTTGAGCTCCGAATGATTGGTGCTGCGCCGTGTCTGGGGGGATGGGCCCGGAGGTCCCATGTGGGTGTTGGGGGTATTTGTGTATATTTGGGGTTTCCTGTTTCGGCTGAGTGCGTCCAGCTGCTTGTCGGGGCCACATCTGGATTGCTGTAAACAGCCCAGGGACGGGGCCCATTCCTCTGCGTGATTCATCCGCAGGAAATTGGTGAATATTTGGAGAAGTTTTTGGAGTAAACAAAATCCAGGGAACGATTACACAATAACGGGGGAGGGGATGATGGGGACCCGGGGACACCCACCGGAATGGGGGGACACTTTATATATCATACAACGGTCCTATATGCGGGGTATCGGGGGTGGG
>NC_092862.1:147073717-147074797 GCF_032062135.1 Pyxicephalus adspersus
GGTGTTGGGGGTGGGAAGGGGGTATCAGGGGTGGGCAGGGGGTGTTGGGGGTGGGAAGGGGGTATCAGGGGTGGGCAGGGGGTGTTACACGTTGATAACGCCCATCCTCCTCACTGTACCCCCGTTCCCCTCCCCCATCCACGTGCAGGACTCCAGCCACCCCCCCGGAGGGGAAGGGAAGAGAAGAGGGAAGAAGAATGGCGGCAAGCACCGAGCCGAGGTAAGGAGATCTGCAGATGAACGTGTCTGGGTGTGCACGGGGCCCGGGAATGGTGGCCCCTTATTTTGGGCTCAGGCTCAGCGATGATCCCCTTACGGGGGTTCAGACGTCGGGGTATTTGGGGGTCCCCAATATTTCTGCTGGCCCTGATGGTTTTGAGCTCTGAAACGAGTTGGAACTTTCTAAGAATCTTTTGGGCAATAAATACCCCGTGCCCCCCCTCCATGGACATGTATAGTACCCCCAGTATGCCTGGGCACCGTGCTGGGACCCCTGGGGGGCTTTTAGGTTTAGTGAGAGAAATTACAAAACGGTTTGACCTGCTGGTCGTCACCGACATCCCCAGCTCATCGTGGCACACCCACCCCTACATTCACCCGTACATTCACCCCTACAGCCAGTACCGGGGGCAGATTCAGCAAAATAAGTGGGAGGATCACCAGGGGTGGCATGTTCCGATCGTTGCACTAGGTTGGTCTATGGGCACCCATTGGTGGTTGGGAGGGGGAGGGGGCTTCAGAATGTGGACCCGTCATCCTCACCTCCTCTGATTGTGTGCAGGACCCCAGCGGACCCCTGAAACCCCACCGAGGGGAAAACAAAAGATGGAAGAACAAAAATGGCGGCAAACACGGCCCCGAGGTAATGAAATCTGAAGGTAAACGTGGCGGGGAGACCGCCCCACAGACCGCCCCCAGAGACTTCCCCCACAGATTGCCCCCAGAGACTGCCCACACAGACCGCCCCCAGAGACTGCCCCACAGATTGCCCCCAGAGACTGCCCCACAGATTGCCCCCAGAGACTGCCCCACAGACCGCCCCCAGAGACTGCCCCACAGACTGCCCCAGAGACTGCCCCA
>NC_092862.1:147075251-147098394 GCF_032062135.1 Pyxicephalus adspersus
CCCCACGAACTGCCCCCAGAGACTCCCCCACAAACCGCTCCACAGACTGCCCCACAGACTACCCCCAGAGACTGCCCCCACAGACCTCCCCACAGACCGCCCCTATACATTATGTATATCCATACAGGGTCAGGGGTATGCCTCAGTATAACCCCACCCCCTCTGCCCATGGGACCACAAAACTTCTCATCCAATGTCCGGTGAAACTTTGTGTGAAGCCCAGTTACCCAGGGACCCCCCCTCCCCTATATGGGGCCCTGGTAGGTTGGTGCTGGTAATTCTTAGTCAGATAATACCCATATTGGGGTCCTAGGTGTATTGGGCCCTCAATATGAACATACCAGGAAGTGAAGTGACGGCCCAATACCCCTGCTGGGGTAATTCCAAGCTGGTGGGGGCCAAACTGTGACCAGGGCTTCAGCAGTCCAAGGGAGGGGCAGATCACAGGGCGGAGTGACTCTCTAATGAGGATTGTGTGTCCCCTATATCTCAGGGCGGATACCTGGAGGGGGAGAAGAGGGGACCCCACAAACACAATCACCCCCATCGCCACCGCCACCCCCATCACCGCCAGGATCCTGAGCAGCCAATGGAAGAGAAAATAAAAGCGCACTCCGGGCACAGAAGTCTCATCACTTCAACTTTCCCATGGGAGAGAAATATGGACGGGGACACCAAGGTAAGGGACGAGCTCCCCTCCCCCAATCAGGATGAATCTGTGCAGTGAATAATATGGTGAATCCTTTTCCTTTTGGACAGCCAGGGAGGCGCGAGCAGTCCTGGAAATCACCATATGATCATTTATTAAAGGGGCCGCAACACAATGGCAGCACAAGGCGGGGCTTAGCTGAGATGGGTGGGGCTTAACAGAGGGGTGGAGTTGAGAATAACGGGGCGGGGCTTTGCACAGAGCCGATACTGCATGCATTGTCTGGTGGAGGACCAATGGTCTGAACAGAGCGCCCCCTAACAATGGGGTGAATCATGTGACCCTGTACAAGCCAGCTCATTGGCTGTTTAAAGAGTAGAAGGTCATGTGATCTCCGATACTTGGAAGTAGGGGGTATGGTCAGCAGTCACCGAGGGGCCCCAGGACAGCTCCATCCTGGAGACAGAAGGGGCCCCGACACCAAATCTTGTATAGTGATGGAAATATGGAACATCAAATCCCGATGTATTGATCAGGAAACTACCATTGCAGGAGAGGGCAGGGAAGAAGAAGGGGAACTCCGACAACCGCAGGGCCGGCAAAAAGGAGCCCAGGTATATCCGCCTCATTGGATCCCACAGTCCGATCGCCATAGATCTCCCCCACCGGGAACTCGACAGGAAGGTGAGGGCGGAGTAATGTCACCATTAAGGGGAACTCTGGAGGGCGGAGCCTTGGATTTATTAATAATTTTTTCTTTTTATTTCAGATGGAGATTCTGATCTGACCCCTCCCCCCTGTATTCTGTTACCCCTCCCCCCTGTATTCTGTTACCCCTCCCCCCATATACAATCATCTATCAATAAACATCATTTTGTACCTCCCATGCGGTGTCCTTGTTGTCCCTCCCACACACAGGCTCCTCCCATATACCGGCCCCGCCCCTCCAATCATTGGCCAATCAATGCACTGAAGGCGGCCTGAGGATTTCCCTTCCCATAGGGCGGCGTCAGCTTGGGGAATAAATGGCGGGTTTATGGGTGTGATTGGACCAATGGATATTCACCATTTATTCTGAACATTCACCTGAACATTCACCGGTGATGAGTGCACTAGGCCGGCTCCAGAGATCGGGGAATGTCGGTATTGACCTCTATCGATTGATTGGTCCATAACGATATCGGGCACAACCTGTGCCAGCCAATCACAGCCCTGGTCATCACTGAGGGATCGGGGGAGGGGACCCTATATTCCCCCCCCCCCCCGGGATCTATGTAATGAACTCCATACAATCACATCACGCAGAGATTGTCCTGAGATCGGTCAGTTTGGCCCCTGGGGGGCGCTGTGATTTACCCCTCCCCCGGGTGACGGCTCCTGGCGATGATTAGAGCCCTGATCGTACAGATGTGATTATATGGGGGAGGGGCTGTACAATCTGATCGGTGAGACGTTCGTCGGCTTTCCGAGGGGATTTCACAGCCCCTCCCCCTCCCTCCCTCAGCCCCTCCCCCTTCTGGCGCGGGAAGGGTCAGCGTGCGCCGCTGCCTGCTGGACTCTACCATTTACCTCACTATTAGGGGGGAGAATCAGGAATCCCCTGCTGAGCTTCCAACACAATCCGGACTGAACCATTCAGAGTCCCCCCCCTCACATGGTTCGCCCTGCCGTGGGATGATGGCGGATCGCTGAGCGGCACCGAAACAAAATAACAACAAAAACATCGCCGGTACAGAGCCGGGGACTTCCGGTAACGGGTGTACAGGTCAGTTCAACCACTAACACCGATACTGGGGGGGGGGTGAAAGCTGAACCCACAGGTGACCCCCAGGGGCCCTGTATTGATCTCTGTGCGGTGATTGGAGGACTCATGGGGCCAGGAAAACAAAACAATGATTGTATGTTCCACCAAATATCTCAGCCCTCACATTGGGTGCCATGCCTTGCCCGGGGCACAGGAGGCGCCGTAATATTGTCCCCCAATCCCCTGCATGGTGCCCAGGCTTCCATTTATTGCCCATTGGGGCAGCAGAGGCCCAATCCATTGGTATTTTGCCCCTGCAGGCCCCTCACTGTGATCAGAACCTTACCCGCAGTCCAGGCACTAGAAGGTGGTAATTACCCGCAGTGTGTGTGTGTGGAGGGGTAATTACCCGCAGTGTGTGAGGGGGGTAATTACCCGCAGTCTGGGCAGTGTGGGGGGGTAAGTACCCGCAGTCTGGGCAGTGTGGGGGGGTAAGTACCCGCAGTCTGGGCAGTGTGAGGGGGTAAGTACCCGCAGTCCGGGCAGTGTGGGGGGTAAGTACCCGCAGTCCGGGCAGTGTGAGGGAGTATTGCTGTGTATAATTACCCCGTGATGCTGATACGTCTCCTATAACCCGGCATTGTTTCCCTCTGGTTCAGGTTCTGAGTGGTTCCGTGGATTATGGATTTGATGTCTCCATGGAAGGTTGGCCCCGGGACTTCCGGTTCCATTCGCCGGTCACCGGACATCCGCAGCCACAGAACAGCTGATTTGTACCCAACATGGCACTGAATTTATCCTGGAGGGGGCGGCGGACCACCAGGGCGGCAGTACGAAGCACTGACATGTCTCACGGGAAGAAGAACCAGGCAGTTGGGTCGATCCAGAACCTCCTCCTCCCCGCCGACCCGAATGACGTGGACTTTGTGGAGATTCCGAGCCCAAAGCAAAAAAGTGACCTAAAAAAAGTGCCGGAGATTGAAATCAAATTGGAGTCGAGTGACGAGGAGGAGGACAGATCTGAAAGTTCCACCTGCCCGGCTCCTCCTCACCAAATGAAAAACGTGTCCGTGGCCCCTCCCAAACTATCGGTGCCGGGCGAGGATGACGGAACCTCAATGACACGGCCAATCAGAAAGAGGAAATCCACCTCCGAGGTGTGGCAGTTCTTCTCCAGGGACCCCACCAACATCTGCAGGGCCATCTGTGGACTTTGTAAAATGAGCGTCAGCCGTGGCAAACTGGGGGGAAACTTTGGAACCACGGCCCTGAAACGCCACTTAGAATGCAAACACCCCCAGGAGTGGGCCCAGCGCAAATCCATGCGACTGCAGCTGGAGGAGGAAGAAGAGGAAACGTTTGAGGACGAGGAGGAGAAAGAGGAACTTTATCCAAATTTATCCTCCGTGGCACCAACCGACCCCCCCACTGAGACTTTACCACATAAAGATTGTGCGTTCATATCGGCCCCGGACCCCAATTCCCCCAAAACATATGAAATCATCGATTCCAGCGACGAGGAGGAAGAAAGGGGGGGAAGGGTCCTGGCTGAGTCCCTGGAGGGGACTGAGAGTAAAAAAAAGAAATACGAGGACACTGGTGGGGCAATTTTTCCCAATGCCACTTTTACCACGGACCCCGTGGACCCTCCCGGTGCTTTCCAAGGGCTGGACAATGCACAGCAGACTTTCACCATCCCCGACTACTCAGCGGTGCCCCCTGGAGCTCGGCGCAGGAAATCCATTTCAGCCGTGTGGCAGTTTTTCCGCCTGGACCGCACCAACATCTGCAGAGCCATCTGCACCCTGTGCCAAACCAGCGTCAGCCGTGGCAAAATGGGTGGACATTTCGGCACCTCGGCACTGATGAGACATCTGGAGGGGAAACATCCTGTGGAGTGGGGGAGGGGAAAGTTTAATAAACTGAATATTGCGAACACCATCGAGGTGGAGGATGAGGAAGATGAAGAAATGGACGAATCGGGTATTTACCCGGAAGTTTCTTTCAGCCATTTTCAGTATTCCGACATTCCCGACACCGTGGACCAAATGCATTTTAACGTGGCGCTGGGGTACAACGTGGAAAGCGAGGAAGCTTTGATGGACGGCAGCGACGTCTCCTCGTCGGGGAAAATAAAACCAGACGGCAGATATGCACCCAACCACCAAAACGCCCAGGCGTGGAACCGGAATATTACCGAGCTGATCTGTGGCACCGCTCTGCCCTTCTCCTTCATCAGCTCCAAAGCTTTCCACAAATTTATGGGCAGAGCCGACCCCCAATATTCCGTCCCCACAAAGTCGTTCTTCGCCAGGAAAGCCGTCCCACAGATCTATGAGGCTGTGTGTGAGAATATAGTGAGCGAGCTGAAGAGATCCACGTGTCCCAATATCCACATCACTGCCCACGTGCTGAGCGGAGACCTCAGCGGGGATTATTTATCTCTGACGGCTCATTGGTCCGTGATGAACCCAGACGGTGAGCAGGCCACGGAGAGGAAGCACGCCGTGCTTTGTGTTAAATGTTTCCCCAAAGAATCCACGGAAGTCAGCATCCAGCAGGAACTGATCCGCCAGGCCAATCTGTGGCTGACATCCCACGCCCTGAGCCCGGGGTTCTTCATCTCCAACAGAGACTTCAGTTTGGTTCAAGCCATTAAAGGGGCCAACTGCAGCCACGTTCCCTGCTTCACCCACTCCCTGAACCTGCTGGTCAAAGACTTTCTACAAAACAACCGCTACATTGCGGGTTTGCTCACCGTGGCCAGGAAAGTTTGCAGCCACTTCATCCACTCGGCCCGAGCAAGAAGAATCCTTTTTGAGTTACAATACCAAAATAATTTACCGAAACAATCCCTGAGATTGGAGTCGGTGCCACATTGGACCTCCACGTTCTACATGCTGCAGAGACTTCTGGAGCAGCAAAAAGCCGTCCAGGCCTATTTCTTGCTGCACAAAGTGGACGCCGTGGACGCCCTGAACCCCGGTCACTGGAACCTCATGCTGTCCTTGGTGGATCTCCTACAACCGTTCGAGATGGCCACGCGTGAGGTCAATTCGGAATCCTCCTGCCTCAGCCAGGTGTTGCCAGAACTCCGATATCTCCACATCTTCCTGAAGAAAATCCGTGGACATTTTGAGAGCAGCGGCGATGCGAATGGCGTGGTCATAGCTGAAAGTTTGGCTCTCAAGCTGTCCACAGATTACGGAGTCAATGAAATGTTCCAGAAAGAAGAATATGTTCTGGCCACGTTGCTGGATCCCAGGTTCAAGGGGCGGATCGAGGCCATTCTGCCTCCGGACTCCGACATTGACCACTGGAAACAGATCTTGGTGAGGAAAGTGAAAGAGGTCATGGCGACCCCCCATGGGGGCAGAACAGCCAATCAGAGCGGAGAGGCGGAGCAATTTCCCACCAAGTTGATGGATTTGGAAGCCGGCGGAGCCCTGTGCAGGAGAAACGTGGCCGCTGCAGCCCCACTGATTCACAAGGAGAAATCTTTGATTGAACATTTGGAGAGCGTCGGGCTTCTGGCCTCCCAATCCACGGGGGCCTCCTTGTCCACGGAGAGCCACTCGGCCTGCGTCATGGTGGAGAATTATCTTCAGGACAATAAAACCATCCGAGCCAAAGACGACCCCCTGAACTACTGGCAGAAGAGGGCGTGGCTGTGGCCGGCCCTCACCAAGCTGGCCCTTGTGTACCTGACCTGCCCCTCCTCCAGCGCCTACGCCGAGCGCCTCCTCAGCTCCCGCCAGACATTGCTGGACAAGCAGAGCCCCTGGGGTATCATGGAGGGGATGGGGCAAATCATCTTCCTGAAATATAACCTGGAGAACTTCCCCAACTACAACCCCCCCGCCCTCATCTTCTCCTCCGACAACGAGGGCGAGCAGAGTGACTCCGACGAGGGCGTTTAATGTGAATATGATTGGTTTTATCATTCACCCGCAGGCTCTAGTAGTGTCAGGAAGGCCGGAGCATTTCCCAGAGGACACTTCTAGAGCCCGCGCAGCTGTTAGAGAAGAATAAATTTTATTTGTACAATTATTTGTTTTATGTTTCTGATTTAATGTCACTGGGGGGGGGGGGGGCAATGACTAAAAGAGCCCCAATAGGGATATATAATGCCCCCCAGCTGGGGCTACATAGGGGCCCCACTAGGGATTACAAAGTGACCCCCGCATTTATATAACACTACCCATAAAATCCACAAATCAGGCAAAGTGCAGCATGACAACCCCAGGGGTCAGAGAGGAAAAGGGAACACCGCATCATACAGAAACACCACCCACCCTACCTCCCCCCAATATCACCTTATTCTCCCCTTACCCCACCCTACCTGCCCCTTACCCCCCTTCTATCTCACCCACTTTCACACTTCATTCCCACCTTACCTTCAGCTCACCCCCCCCCTTCTCTCTGTGTATTGGTGTGTGTGGGGGGGATGTCTCTGGGGGGGGGGTGTCTCTGTCCCATGGGAGTTTAGTAATCCCCCCCCCCATTCCCTGTGATGTCACAGAGCCGGCCAGTCCGCAACCAACACACAAAGAGTTATTAGTGATGCTTTCCTAAAGGGGACCTCCGGCTATAGGAATGTGTGAGCTGCTATTGCTGACCCAGTTCTAAGGTTCTCAGCAGGCCGGGTCGGTGTTCTGATCCTTCGGCCTTCCAAACAAAACATCAGCGCTACAGCCAATGAGTGCAGCCACTCATAAGCCCATGCTTCTCCCTGGGGTGGTGGGTCTGTACCCGTGTTGTGCCTAATATGGGGCCCCCACATCCCTGTGCTGAGTCCCTGGGTCTGTACCCCTGATGTACCGATTATGGGGCCCCCACCATCCCTGTGCTGGGTCCCTGGGTCTGTACCCCTGCTGTTCCCATTATGGGGCCCCCACCATCCCTGCGCTGGGTCCCTGGGTCTGTACCCCTGATGTACTGATTATGGGGCCCCCACCATCCCTGTGCTGGGTCCCTGGGTCTGTACCCTGCTGTGCTGATGGAGGAGTCGGGCAGATATATTTATTGTTCAGTATTTAGGCCAGTGGGCGGAGCTATTTCATCCAGTTTGTGGGCGTGTCAGACGAGTGTCTCTATGGGGACAGTGTTGTGTGGCGCTGTGGACACGCCCCATGCTGATGTCAGGGAGGTGGCCTTGGATGAGATGCGGTGACTCTGGTGTGTCCGGTAGGTGGGTGACACCGTCCATAATATAAATCTGATCCCGGGACACCCGGGAGACGAATGCACCGTGTGACCGATCATCATACAATGTTCAGTCATGCTGGTCCCCGGCTTCCCTCTGCTGTTCCCATAGTAACGGTGTGAGCTTTCTTCTGTACAGACATGGGGGAGGGGCTGCACACGTGACCTTTCATAGGATACTATATACACTGCAGGGGATGCTGGGATTTGTAGTTCAACAGCTGCTGGGGGTCTACAGGATACCTGGGTCAGATGTAGAGAATGGAGGTGATAGGGGGTGGGGGGGAATGTGGGGCCCGGGGCCCAAACGGTGACAACACAGTAAGAATCTGTAAGGCCCAGCATTCATCAGACGCCAATCTAATGCCACACTCAGGAGGATAGTTGCCCCATCCCAGCACACGTTTGCCCCCAGGACAAGAGATGACATCAGCGGAAGGGCTGGCGGCGGACCTGGGGCCCCCAGATAAGCAGTACAGGAGAGTCTAGAGTACAGAGTCGGGGCCCATACACCGGAAATCCATCCACCTGAGGAGTTGGGGTCAAGGTGAAGGTGAGCCCAGGCAGCAAACAATCCCAGGGTCAGTAACAGTAAATCCCAGCAGCCAATAGCAACGCAGGATTAAGATTAGGAACCACCCTTCTGATTGGCTGCAGCATAAACTCCACCCCCCATGCAGGGGATACCGAGAGACCATTTACAGCTAATGGGAAGCCGGGGATGCCACAGACTGCAGAGGACTGACAGCGCTTTATACTCCTCTACTGCTGCTGTGCTGCCATCGGAGGGAGTATTCAGGGAGCGCTGACTGGCGGTGGCTGCAGATAATTATCTAACAGAATCATTTCCAGCATCACATGACCCGGCTAATGTCATTATATTTCTTCCTTTATTTGGATTCATATCACACCAAAGCTGCATGATGGGTATACATACCCAGCCTTCCATATACCACAAATATACCCCAAATATACCCCACACTGCCCCCATATTTCATACACAGTGGGGAAAGTTATACTTGAAGATATACCCCAAGTGGTAGATAGACCTGAAGGCTGGGTCAAAGGGTCCTTGGGATCTTGGGCTCTCTGCTGCCACAAGCCGGGATTCCCCCTCTGAACCGCAGGGGCTGGGGTTGTGTTAGGAGTGCGGTCACCTTGTGTCACCGCATTCATATCTGTTGTCACCGCCACTGCCCATTACCCAGACCGGAAGGTCCATCCGAGGGCTGGCAGTGCCCTCTCTGCATTAGGCTGACGATTCTCTGATCTTCCGAGTTTGGCCAATCCGCCCAGAATTATTTCTCTCCCAATCAGAGATAAAACTTGTCAGGCTGTGACCTCCAATCACATGTCTATAATAACCACGGGGCCACTTTCTTGTTTCAGAGTCCCATCGACCCCCCCATACAGCACCGGGTTTAGAGGTGACAACATCCATACAATGAAGCGGCTGATGTCGTCTATATTGGATTGGTGATGGTGGGAGGATTGGCACCGCCACGTATCACTGATATCTGTGCTGGGTGTCACTGCTCTGCTGACTACAGTCTGACCGACTCCACAGATCTCCATCCTGTCCACACACTGCCAGACCATGGACAGCAGGGTCACCAGGGAGGAGAACTCCGACCATTCCCGTATCACTCCAGAGATGCTGAAATCTCGGACCGGGGAGTTTGATCTGGAGTCAATCCTCTTCCTTAAGCTTCGCTCTCTGGGGATTTACGAGTTGGGTTGTATCGGGGAGTGCTCAAATCTGGAACGATTGGATCTCTCAAACAACAACATCACCCACCTGGCTCCTCTGTCCTCCCTGAAGATGATGGTGGCCCTTAACTTGTCATGCAACCGGGTGTCTTCCCTGGAGCCCTTGGCCTCCTGTGACAACCTGCAAACCCTCAACGTGGCTGGGAACCTCCTGTGTGGCATCGACAGTCTGCAGTGTCTAAAGGGACTTCGGAAACTGGAAAGCATTCGCTTGAGGGACCCCGTCTATAACCTGAGCAACCCTCTGTGTGCCAACACCTCCTACAGACATGCCGTGCTGGACACCATCCCCAGTGTGAGAGTGATCGATGGTGAGAGGGTCACAGGCAATGGCAGTGATCTGTACCACCTGTGCAGGGACATTGACAACTCCTTGAAGAGATTCACCAGCAGCAATGGGATGGTGGAGGTGCCAGGCTCTGCCAAGCCCTGGGTGGAGGATGGGTACTGGGACCTGAAGCCTCCTCAGAGCACCATCATCGAGGAGACCTACAAGCAGTTCAATGACATTCTGCAGGAGTGTAAAGAGCTCAGCAATAGGGCCGATGATACCATCACCCAGGCCGAGCGGGCACTTAGTATTAGAAGTGACACCAATTCCTACGTCTTCTGATTCTTTCGCCCTGGCCGAGTCCGACAGCCCCCCAATAACCATTCACCATGAGCTAATCTCCCCTCTATGGCCGACAGCCCTCCACTAACCATTCACCATGAGCTAATCTCCCCTCCATGGCCGACAGCCCCCCACTAACCATTCACCATGAGCTAATCTCCCCTCCCCCCACTAACCATTCACCATGAGCTAATCTCCCCTCTATGGCCGACAGCCCCCCACTAACCATTTACTAATCTCCTCTTTGGTTTTCTCTCCCTCACAGTCCCTGCCGGCATGACATCACCCATCTTCCATCTCCTGAATTTTCCAATTCCCTTTCTGTTCCTGTCCACACTTTGGATTCCTTATCTGCTCGGATGCCCCCCCCCCCCTTGGTCTGTTGCCCCCCAGTAAAATCTTGCTACATTCCCTAGTAGTCACCCACCATAGTGATCCCTCACTCTTCCCTACAGACATCGTCCCTGGATATCTCTTGTGTCTCTTACCTCCCGCAGTCAGTACCCCCACATGTGATCTCTTCATCCTTATCTTACTGGACCGACCTCCCCCGAATTCCTGAGCCCTCCAGACCTCTTGTATATCAGACCTTCTATCTGTGGACCTTGAGGGCCCCTTGGGTCACACTAATTGGAGCAGAACCATTTCAGGCTCTCTGACTTTCATACCCATCCATAGCTGCCCTTTAGATACCCGGGGGGCTCCCCTCATTTTATCGGCACACCACAGGGTCAGCAATCATCCAGAAACGTGTTGTCACCAGACATCATTTCTCCGGGGGTTCACCATAGAGGTGACGGAGGCGTCAATGTCTGATCACCGTAATCTATGGATCAATCTGGATCAATGCTGACCTCGCATGTACGGGAAGCCACCCATCAGAATATGGCCGAAGTAAAATAAAATCTGATTTGTTGCCGGGGGTTCATTGACAGTCAACGTGCTTTGTGCTGTGGAATATTCTGGAATTCCTCGTGTCCGTCCCGCCTCTTTCTCTCCGGGGTAATTATTATTTCGCCATATTCCGGTCTCTGTGTGAAATATTTGTCTGTGATTGATGACTTTAATAAAACTTTTCCTGGGGTGACATCTGGTCAATGATCGATCCTGATTGGCTCCAGACATAACACAGAATCATTGTGAAAGCTCTGCGGTTGGCTGCAGGCAGAGGTCATGTGACTGTGTCGCATTTTTTTAAATTTGGTTGCTTCGGCTGCTCGGTAATGTTTTCTAAAAAACAAACAGGCACCCAACGCCTTCCTTGTATGTGCCCCCATATAAGCCGCACCGCCATGATGTGACCACTATAGGGCGCTCCTTGATAAGGTCATATGAAGGCTGCACTAACCTGTAACCACACAAATATTTTCATGTTCTTTAGATTGTACAATCGTACTGTACCATGTATCTTAAGATAGTGAAGTATAGGCCGAATATAAGCCAAGGTACTCCTACCTGAGAATATGGGTTTACTGCTTTGACTCGAGTATAAACCTAGGGCACAAAATGTGTCCAACACTGCTAACATTCAACAAATGAATCAATAGATTTGTCAATAACAATAATGCGTAGCAATGATGTAAGAAATATATTCACTGAGTTTTTTTACAACAATTATATATTTTTACCAATTTACAGGTCAAAGTATTTTGTACCTAGAGTTGAACACACATGATCTTTTGGGCAATATTAGTGGCCACCAGTAGGTGGTGCTGTGCCCTCACATACAGCGTACAACAATCTCTTTAATATCAAACAGCTGGAGTTTATTTTACGCTACATATAAGGACACAGCGCCATCTTCTGGCGTGACCCCAGTATAAACAGATGATCGAAACCTTGATCTGTATATGTATTATTTGTAATACAAATTTGTCTTGTAACATTGATATTTAACAGCCCTTGGACCATTGCAGGTCACTGCCCCTCACCCACCCAACTAACTGCTGCAACAATGCCTGACAGGTCCCTACACAACATCAGGGGGCCAATGTACACACTTTTCACCCAAGATGATCCCGATTGTTTATATCGGTTACAATTATCCATTGATTATACATTGCTTCTAGGATCGCCACCTGCTGGCTGAAAAGTGAAATACATGATGTATACATTCAGCAATTCCTCTAGCAATCAAATATTTTTGACCATAATAAATCTTTACCAAGGTATGTAGACAAATGATATTGGGACTGGAATCTCCCAGCATGCTTTGTGTCATCTTTTGAAACCCAGCGTCTGTAAATGGGTAAAGGATACTTCTGTACCAATGTACTCATTCCCCTAGGGTGAGAGGGCAAATATCTGGGGATTCCAGAGTACACAACCCCCCCGAACCCCCTCCCATCTATTTATTGCAGACAGGATGTGCGGAGGAGGTACACCTCTCAACTTTGGCCCCCCCTACTGTTCAGGGAAGGTATGGCATGTGGCAGGATCGGGGGTGTTACACACGCACGCAGCCCCCAACCTTTTTTCCCAATCTTCTCTTGTCCAGTTTTAGTGGCCCCGTGTGAATTGTACCCTCAGGTGCCTGTTCTTAGCTGACAGGAGGGGCCCTGTGTGATCTCCTGTTGCTGTAGTCCATCAGCTCCATGGTTGGATGTGTTGTACATTCAGAGATCTCTTCACCCAGAGAACTGCCCCTCATTGGGTATTTTCCTTTTTTGAACCTTTCTTAGTAAATCTCAGATATGGCGGTGGGTGAAAGTCTCAGCAGATCAGCAGTTTGTGAAATATTCCGCCTGGCACCAACAACCCCTGCCACGTTCATATCACAGAAATCCCCTTTCCTTCCCATTCATGAGGCGGCACTAATGTCTACATACTGAAATGCATTGCTGCCATGTGATTGGCTAGTTAGATATTTGGGGTAACAAGCAGTTGGACAGGTGAGTGTATGTATTGATAAATATCTCGTGTAATATTAGATAAATCTTCCAGAGTTATATACAGAATGATAAGATTACTGAACAGCTCTGGCTGAGACTGGAATATGCAGCATTTATTGGTTTGTATAAATTCTAAGCATCAAATATTCTCTCTGTTGACAGAAGAGTCCAATCAGTTATTTATGAACATTTTATATGCTGCCAGCAGGTGGTGCTGAAGCCTCGGTTTCTATGTTTCCCAGGCTCCGTATATCTCCTCCATTGTTTACAGAGCTCAGTAGCTAATTAGGAAATTCACACACAAGGTGGACCTCAGACATTTCTTATTACAGGATTTTGTCTCTTTATTCTTTAGGTTATTACAGTGTCACACTCATTGATTGTCACATTAGTGGTCTCTTAGTGGCCCCATAGTCATCACCTTCCCCTATACATCAGACACGGGCCATGGCACTAATACCCCTATGATATGTCGGTGCTCCTATATACAGTGCAATATATCTGAGATCCCAGCTGGAGGAGGACGGACACAACGATTACAAAATCTTCCCCAGGGATTCAGCGTCTTCTCATCCTAAACTGAAAGCAAAGGAAAATCATTAGATGGGGGGGTGCCAAATCCTTCAACCAACCTTTGCCAACCCTATATCTCCCACCATACTGCCCCATCTGCCCCATCCTCTCTTATGTCCCCCTTCTTCTGCCCCACCTGTCTGCACCCCATAGAAAGGGCCGATGTCGGTGCAGAATAATGGAGAAATAACATTTAGGACAAACACAACACACGAGGCCGGCAGCTGCTATCATTGGTCATTAGTGTTCATCACATGTTTGGCTTTACATGTTACACGCTTCATACAGACATTGTACCCTGACACGTCACACTGTGATTGGGAATAAACAGTGATGGGTAGTAATAGGCAGTGATGGGTAGTCATAGGTAGTAATAGGCAGTGATGGGTAGTAATAGGCAGTGATGGGTAGTATTAGGCAGTGAAGGGTAGTAATAGGTAGTGATGGGAGGGAATGGGCAGTTATGGGTAGTCATAGGCAGTGATGGGTAGTCATAGGTAGTGATGGGTAGTCATAGGTAGTGATGGGTAGTAATAGGCAGTGATGGGTAGTCATAGGTAGTGATGGGTAGTAATAGGCAGTGATGGGTAGTATTAGGCAGTGATGGGTAGTAATAGGCAGTGATGGGTAGTAATAGGATAGGTAGTGATGGGTAGTAATAGGCAGTGATGGGTAGTATTAGGCAGTGATGGGTAGTAATAGGCAGTGATGGGTAGTAATAGGTAGTGATGGGTAGTAATAGGCAGTGATGGGTAGTAATAGGTAGTGATGGGTAGTAATAGGCAGTGATGGGTAGTAATAAGTAGTGATGGGTAGTAATAGGCAGTGATGGGTAGTCATAGGTAGTAATAGGTAGTGATGGGTAGTAATAGGCAGTGATGGGTAGTAATAGGCAGTGATCACCCCCCTAGATATGGGTCGGTGATTTACCTGATTTAGGTGTCTCGGCAGGACACATTCCTCAACGTGAGAGAAGACGGTGTGAGATTCGTGTTCAAACTTGAAACATCCGAAGCAGTTATAAGTCTTCTGCGGAGACAAAACAATGGAGAGACCCCGTCACCCCCTGCTGGTCACCCAGTGTTATAACTTGTCCTCCAGCAACAATGCAGCAGAGCAGTGTGGAACACAGAGCAGACTGGACCAGCACAGTCCGGGATGGTGGGGTACAGAATGTGGAGCTCAGTGTACAGAGATGTGACCTCCATAAGGTTGGAGGGTAACTGACATCTGCCCCAGCACCCCTCATAATCCAACCCACCAATCAGTGGGACTGCCAGGCACTTACCGCGTTCTTTGTAGGTTGGCACTCCGGCTTGGTCCAGTGATGTTTGTGGCACGACGTCTGTTTTACCAGGAACTCCACATTCACGAATAACCCGGCAACGTACAACTGCAGGAAGATAAAGACAATGAAGGCCAATATGGCTGCTGATATATACCCGGGTGATTATCACCTGTATAGAGGTACCCGGGTATAAGACATGAATTGACCCTGATATGGGTAGTAACCTGCACCTGGGTACATTCACACCAAAGGATCATATAAACCCAGACTTATTGGTGGATGGAGTTGGGGGGTTTGTTACCCCATCCGGTGACCATTGCTGCGTCTATGAATATCCCCATAATACCCCCAGCCCCCGGCAATTACCTCCTCCACCGCCTTCACTACAGACGTCATGCGATATCCATTGCTTAGGTCTCTCTGATGGAACTTCTCCATCACCAGTTGGATCGTCTTGTTCTGGATCTCCGACAATTCCCCAGCTGGGACCTCACCCTGGACCCCCAGAACCAGCAAAGCGCTGAGGAGGCTCCAACCAGCCACCAGATTCATGGCCATTCTTCCCGTAGTGCCGATCACCTGACAATGGAAAGAGGGAGACGGGGTAATTGTGGGGGGTCATTGGGGTCCAAACGGCCGGAGAACCTCCAGCACCCCCCAACAGATAATGGGGGTGAGAGATTTATGGGGGGGGGGGGGGCATAGTCTGTATGTAGATTGATATATTACATACGTGTAGCGGGTCCGTGTGCTCCGGTCGGATCTCTGGAGGGTCCCGGGAATAACAGTAAAATGGATAAACAGGGAAGAGGAGGAGAGGCAGAGGAAGTGCTGGGCTGGCCCAGGGAGTGGAGGGGGCCGGTTAACCCCCCAGAACCACCCCACAGAGGCATTTGGGCAGATTTATCTCTGGGAGATTTGAGGAAGTTATTGGAACTTTACAGAATGTCACAATGTATGAAGAAATCATTTCCCCAATCTGCCTGTCCCTCCCCTGGGGCAAACCCCCCCCCCAACATTCCCTATGCAACTTTCCTCCTCCGGACCCCAATGCCTTCATCTATCACTGTAACTGCCCCTCTGCCCCCTCCAACATTCTCCATGCAGCACAAACCCTTCCTCCCCTCTCTCTAAAAGTGCCCTCCACTGGATGCCAGACTAGTACCCCATAGACTTGAAAAGGAGTACCATACAGGGGGACACTGGTGCACCCCTATAAATTGGGGTAGGAGCACACGGTACCCCCATAGACTGGAGTAGGGGCATAGTATAGGGGGGGACACTGGGGCACCCCTATATATTGGGGTAGGAGCACACGGTACCCCCATAGACTGGAATAGGGGCATAGTATAGGGGGGACACTGGTGCACCCCTATATATTGGGGTAGGAGCACACGGTACCCCCATAGACTGGAATAGGGGCATAGTATAGGGGGGACACTGGTGCACCCCTATATATTGAGGTAGGAGCACACGGTACCCCCATAGACTTTCATGCAGCTACTAACCTTCTCCAAAACCCCAACCTCCCAATACAAAGGACATCACCACCAGGATCCCCCCACAGGGGACACCACTCTGTAACTGCCCCACATGGAGGCAAGTAGTGATACTCACCCGTGTAAATCCCGTGTCCCGTGTTCTGCACATACATGGCCAGATTTTGTTTTATAAATGTCTCTGATGTTTGGTCTGAGCTATAGGAGAACTCGGCTCTGTGGTCTCATTCCATAACAAATATATAAAATATCTTTTATTTCTGCAATTCTTTTCTATCTCCTTCTATGGCGTTCTCTATATTACCAGGAGAAGAATCCTGGCTTCTGATTGGCTCTCACAGATAACACAGATGTTTGATGAATTTATAGAAGACTTTTATACATAATAAGTTACAGATAATAACAAATATATCTCCTCACACAGAATATTGATGTCCCTGACACCACCAAATAACATTTAGTATGATTGATATGGTGGGGGGAGGGGGTCAGGCTTTATCTATTATATACAAGTAATGATTATACAGAAAACATAAAGGGGAGCTCCGGCGGGCATGGTAAATAGGTGAGCTGGGGTTCATTTATGGGTGGCAGCTGGATCCGATAGTGATGATCTGTAAGTCTAGTGATGCATTGGTCTCATAGTAATGATATTACAGCCATGTTATATTCTCCGGGTGATGGCACGCTGTAAAGGTAAAGTCATGCTCTTAGAGTGATGCCGTGTTTTCATCATTCCTCTTCTGAAGGGGATTTCACATAGGAAGGGAAAATGTCATGTTTTCAGTACTTGTAGGGTGATGCCATAACCTTATGGTGAATTCTCTCAGTATGATGTCATGATCTCTCTGATTTCACGTTTTCAGACTGATGAGAATATTATGATAACCTCTCCCCCCCCCATGGTTTGGGATGTCCAGTATTGGCCTTTGTTTGGTCCTCACCCTCCCTCAGTTGGAAGTTGGTCTGGGGCAATGGGTGCCATGCAATACGAGGGGCAGCTGGAGATGTGGAGGGGAATCTCCCCCAATCTGATTCCAGGTTTTTCCTAGAAATGATCCTACTGCACGGCCTTGTGGGTCAGATGTAAATTGCCCCCTAATCGCTCCTGATATTTACATCCCACATAAGGGCCACTGTCCATGGGGATAAAACAAAGATTCATTATTTCAGTGAAAGTTTTGTTCTGTTTCTTTAATAGCGGGGTTGGTGGGAGTAATTGTGTGGGGGGGGGGGGTAATGTGATATAAATTGTTCATAGCCGGCCCTCATACAACACACTCAGGGTTTCTTCTGCCCCACAGCACCCCCGCAGGCAGTGGCCACTTCTCCAAATATTTATAATGACAGCACTTTGCATATTTATTATTTAAATTTTTAAAATATGGCAATCAGGATTTATCATCCTCCAGAGGTGACCTGAAGAGGGGGATGAGAAAGAATGTGGGGTGAAAGGAAAGGGGGTATGATGGAGGTGTTATAGAGGATAGGAGGGGGGGAAACAGAGATGGAGGGGCAGAATAGGGGGGCAGAGGTTATCTCTGCACTTTCTGCTCCAATAACAGATCTTCGAATTCAGCATACATCAGATGGCAGATTGGCAGCAGACCCGGTCCAGGTGTCAGCTATTGTATGATGGGAATCAGTAATTATTCATATTTTGCCACCTTTGTGCCCTCGGTGGTGTCTTTGTAGCACCCAGGATGGAGAGATGGAGGTTGGCAGCCTGGAGACAATGGTGGCCCTAGCTGATAATTCTGGGTAGAGGGGGGCCACGATTGATGCAGTAATAGGAAATAATACAAAGAGGTGATAGCAGCACCCCGATGTGTCCCCATAGGGAGAGACCTCATCCAACCCCCATGTACCCCGTGTACCCCCCTCACCCCAATACTCTCCATCTTCCAGCCTGACCCCCAATAATGAAACTCACTTAAACCTCAGGAAGGTGGTGCTGCCCACATTGTACACCGGAGGCTTCTGTTTCAGCTTCTTCTTCAGATTTCTGCAGCTTTCTCCCCTCAAATTAACAATTCTTTCCTTCAAAGGGCAAAGAGACAGAAAAAGAATACAAATCAAAATAATAATATACAATGTGATGAAATCTAGTACAATACAACACAACACAATGTGATATAATAATACAATATGATACAATATGATACTATATAACATACCATACATGACATAATATCAATACAATACAACACAAAACGATGTGATAATATAACACAATGCGATGGTATAATAATGTGATAATATAATACAATACAATGCGATACAATATAATACAAGGCGATGTGATAATATAACACAATGCGATACGATATAATAATATAACACAATGCGATGGTATAATAATGTGATATACCGTATTTTTCGGACCATAAGACGCACTTTTTTTCCCGCAGAAGTGGGGGAAAAAAGTCCCTGCGTCTTATGGTCCAAATATAGCCTACACATATGCTGTAAAAAAAAAAAGTTTCTTACCGTGTTCCTTCTCTTGTGTGTGTCTCCTTGATGCTGGCTGCAGCACGTGTCTGCTCCTGGCTGCAGTGCAGAGTGAAACTGAAAGTAACAAGCCGGCATTCTGCACCAGGAAGCAAGCTGCTGATCCCTGCCCTAACGGAGATCCCTGCCCTAACGGAGATCCCTACAATTAATTACCGGTAAGTGAACGGAAGGGGACAATCAATGGCAGTAATTTTGTCTTTTGCTGACTTTATTTGTTAATAATGGTTCTAAATGCTGCTGTTTACTTTACAGGGTTGTTTACTGATTACATGTGTTTATGTCTGTGATGTTGGTTTTTAATGCACATAAAATATTTTAGGACACTATTTGTTTCAGAATCTTTTTTTTCTTCATTTCCCTTCTCTAAAAACTGGTGCGTCTTATGGTCCGAAAAATACGGTAATAATATAACACAATGCAATGTGATAATAATGTATAATGTAATAATTAGAAGAAATCAGAACGAGATTTTCCAGCTCCTGGTTCACCATTTCTTTATTTCCTTCCCCCACAGTCGCTGTTAGTTTCCCCCATTAGCAGATTTCCATCATTCTGGGGACCCCTCAGACCCGGCTTCTGCCCATGTGTATACTCCCCTCGCACATGTGCGGCACGGGGCAGCTGGTTTTCACACATTTATCTAGGGGTGAGAACTCTGGAGCTGGAAGATTGACAATGGCCGTGGTTACAGGTGGTCTCACCTGGCTGCTGCGGCTCGGAGGGGTGCAGTGGATGAACTTGGAGCGGACTTTCTGCCCCCCGAAATCAAACTTGAAGCAGCCGACACAATTGTACGACTTCTGAGGATGAAACACAAAGAATACTGATGAGGCACCCAGAGCTCCATCTACCAACTCTGAACCCCAATCCCATCCCCCATTCCTGGGGAACCCAACCAGAGCCACCCCGCACCTCCAACAACCAACCTGATGCCCAATAGGACCCCCGCCTGCTATTTACCCCAACAATGGGCCCACAGTCTGATATTTATACCAGCGATCATCATCTGTTGGCCTGTTGTTATTGTACTCAGCAGGCGCACATGTGGATTTATCTGCTAATAAAGTGGAAGCTGGAGCTGGCCTTTCATGTGATTGTCTACAAGGTGACAACGCTGCTTTGTGATTTTATTGTGGAATGTACAGAGTTGTCTCCTTACTACAAAGAGCCAGGAAATAGATCTGCTGCCAGGATCAACAGATAATAAAACTGTTATTCTATTACCCTTTATCCACAGCCCAGCTTTTATACCCACACGGGTGGGGCAGACACCTTCATCCAATCACCATGGGATATGTGGGTTGTCCAATAATAGGACAGGAGGTGACCCCACCCCCCCTCACCCCCCCATTTCCCATCCTTGGTGTCAGGAAGTCGTCACCGTAAGGCTGAACTCTTCACACCAATCCATTGAGTCACATGACACAACACTGCTCCGCCCCTCAATATACCGTCCAATATGGCGGCCATGTTCCTGACCTTCCCGCGTGTTTTATATTTATTCATGAAATATAATTGCCCCTCACCCCGTCTCTGGCCGTGTGGCAGTCCGGGGTTATCCGTTGGTCTTTGTGGCATTTCATTTGTTTCAGATTCATCTCCAAACTCACAAACAGCCCATCGTCCAATACCTGGAGAGAGAGGAGAGTAGTCAGCCAATCAAAAATCAATAATCCTCCCGGCCCCATAATACACCTAGGGGGTAAAAATAGAGAACAACAAGCGGTGTCCCTAACAGAGGGGCCAATAAAGGGGCTCCTGGGGGGTCTGCACTGGGATGCCGCACATTCTGTGATTCCTGTATATACATGGCGTCAGTCTGCATTGTTATGTGAATACCCTGGGGGGCCAGGAACCCCCCCCCACCAATAAAATACAAAACATTCCACACAAAACATAAATCTCTGAATTGTAAAATATACATTGTGAGGTTTTTGTACGTTCACACAGCAGAATCCCATCTCCTCCGCAATGTGTCACACCTCGCCAATACACATACATGTACACAGGGGGCCCTGCAGGGGCCAATACTTCCCCAGGGCCCATGTCAGTGTTGTTTCCCGTGTCTGACACGTGTTCGGAATGTTCACTGAGCGCAGGTCAGAGGAATCTCTTCACCTTGTCAGAGCAGCACCTGACATGAGCCGCACTCCACCTGCTTTGTCTGAAGAAATGCGATGGGATTGGATGAGCTGCAATGAAGGTTTGTCGCAGGAAATCAGCGCTGCCGTTACTCCGCCCCTCTGGGATCAGAGAATTGTTACTTTGTATCCTTATATCGAAATGATACAGCTGTGGGAGGGGCTAGTTGTCGGATAGTACCACCCCTGCAGAGCTGGTGGAAAGGAGGAGCCCTGAGTGGGCTGAACAAACATTTTATAACAGAGCTGGAAAAGGGGGCGCTGTTGAGCTCCAAAGAATCAATGGGGGGAGGGGAATCAATAGGCAGTGACACCTTGCACTTCTCTGAACTGCAAACCCCAAGTATCATTATATTACACGTCGCTATATCAGAGGTTACCCCCCCCCTCCCGGATGCAGTGACTGAATTAGTTTTATTTTTCTTTATTTTTATTACTCAAAGCAAAATTGTCACCCAAAGACTACAGAACACCTTCCCCTTTCCTCAGCTCTGTATCATAAGATGGAGGTGTTTTGTAGTCCACAATGTTAGCTGAGAACAATGTAACTTATAGTGTAGCAGAGGGGCAAAGCACAGGAAGTTATCAGCTTGCTGGATTTCTGGCAGGATCAACAGGGATTTTTGCTTTTAGTGAGGTGAATAGGGGGAGCTGATTGTTGTCCTCCCATATCAATCTGACATTTAGGGTTGGATTGTCTGATGCTGTCAGTCATTGGTGGCTCCTCAGATTTTGCCTGAGGGGCCCTTCAATAAATTTCCTATGAAGACAGCAGTGTGTAAGGAATGTCTCCCCTCCGGACACAAAACTTCAGATCGGATTAAAACTCTTTACAGAGCTCAGGTAGCCAAACCGGCGATTCCAGAAGAGTTATGGCACCGTACAACAAAAACTAAAATCTCTTCAAATCTGTTCAGAGAACGGAAACGACAAAATTTTACAGATTTTCGCTGACAAAATTCATTTTGTTTGTTAAAATTGAAAACCAATGCAGCAGCACAAGTGCCAGAAAGTTGGGGCAGACAGGTAAACCCCGGGGTCAGGCCCCCTTTTCACTTCCTAATCATTTGGAACTACAGAAATGAATTGTTGCAGATTTTCAGTGGAATACTTCCAGGTCTGGATCTGCAGTCTGCGCTCCCCCTTCCTCTGATCCCCCCCAAATGATGATCCATTCATGGGGGGCCAATCAGGGCCGCACGGTCACATGATTTATTAAAACTAATATCTGCATAATGAGGCCGGCATTGTCCAGCATGGAGCTCCAGGTAAAAGATTTATCCATGAAGGGTGAAGCTTTCACATATATACAGACCCCCATGCCATGGACCCCCCCATACCATCACATATATACAGACCCCCATGCCATGGACCCCCCCATACCATCACATATATACAGACCCCCTATTTAATGTACAGCGCTGCGTAATATGTTGGCGCTATATAAATCCTGTTTATTAATAATAATAATAATAATAATAATAATAATATATACAGACCCCCATACCATGGATCCCCTTCATACTATCACATATATACAGACCCCTTCATGCCATGGATCCCCCCATACCATCACATATATACACAACCCCATACCATGGATGCCCCCATACCTTCACATATATACAGACCCCCCATGTCATGGATCCCCCCCATACCATCACATATATACAGACCCCCCATGCCATGGATCCCCCATACCATCACATATATACAGATTCCCCCATGTCATGGATCCCCCCATACCATCACATATATACAGACCCCCCATGCTATGGATCCCCCCATACCATCACATATATACAGACCCCCATACCATGGATGCCCCCATACCTTCACATATGTACAGAACCCCCATGTCATGGATCCCCCTATACCATCACATATATACAGACCCCCCATGCCATGGATCCCCCCATACCATCACATATATACAGTCCCCCATACCATGGATTCCCCATACCATTATATATATACAGACCCCCCATACCATGGATCCCCCCCATACCTTCACATATATACAGACCCCCATACCATGGATCCCCTTCATACTATCACATATATACAGGCCCCTTCATGCAATGGATCCCTCCATACCATCACATATATACAGACCCCCCATGCTATGGATCCCCCCATACTATCACATATATACAGACCCCCATACCATGGATGCCCCCTTACCTTCACATATATACAGACCCCCCCATGTCATGGATCCCCCCATACTATCAGATATATACAGACCCCCCCATG
>NC_092862.1:147098626-147102721 GCF_032062135.1 Pyxicephalus adspersus
CCCCATATCATGGATCCCCCCCATACCATCACATATATAAAGACCCCCCATACCATGGATCCCCCTCATACCATCACATATATACAGACCCCCATGCCATGGATCCCCCTCATACCATCACATATATTCAAACCCCCCATACCATGGATCCCCCATACCATCACATATATACAGACCCCCTCATGCCATGGATACCCTCATACCATCACATATATACAACCCCTATACCATGGATGCCCACAATACCATCACATATATACAGACCCCCCATGCCATGGATCCCCCCATACCATTACATATATACAGACCCCCATACCATGGATCCCCCCATGCCATTACATATAAACAGACCCCCATACCATGGATCCCCTCATACCATCACATATATAAAGACCCCCCATGCCATGGATCCCCCATACCGTCACATATATACAGACCCCTCCATGCCATGGATCCCCTCATACCATCACATATATACAACCCCCATGCCATGGATGCCCACAATACCATCACATATATACAGACCCCCATACCATGGATCCCCTTCATACCATCACATATATACAGACCCCTTCATGCCGTAGATCCCCCCATACCATCACATATATACAGACCCCCATACCATGGATCCCCCCATATCATTACATATATACAGACCCCCATACCATGGATCCCCTTCATACCATCACATATATACAGACCCCTTCATGACGTAGATCCCCCATACCATCACATATATACAGACCCCCATACCATTGTTCCCCCCATACCATCACATATATAAAGACCCCCATACCATGGATCCCCCCATACCATCACATATAAAACAAACCCCCCATGCCATGGATCCCCCTCATACCATCACGTATATACAGACCTCCCATTCCATGGATCCCCCATACCATCACATATATACAGACCCCCATACCATGGATCCCCCATACCATCACATATATACAGACCTCCATACCATGGATCCCCCCATACCATTACATGTATACAGACCCCCATGCCACGGATCCCCCCATACCATCACATATATACAGACCCCCCCATACCATGGATTCCCCCATACCTTCACATATATACAGACCCCCCATGCCATTGATCCCCCATACCATCACATATATACAGACCTCCATACCATGGATCCCCCCATACCATCACATATATACAGACCCCCCCATACCATGGATTCCCCCATACCATCACATACATACAGACCCCCATGCCATTGATCCCCCATACCATCACATATATACAGACCCCCCATGCCATGGATCCCCCCATACTATCACATATATACAGACCCCCCATGCCATGGGTTCCCCCATACCTTCACATATATACAGACCCCCCACATTTTACATTTTGGCATTAGAAACCAACATGAGATTTTCCCAAATCCAGCAGAATTGTTTCCTCAGACCACAGAAAGTTTCCATCGCTCAGGTTTCTGCACCAAATTATTTTCTGGCCTCCTCTGTGCATAATTCCATGTCAGGAGAATTTCTGTGTGCAACAATGGGAAGTGACAGACATCCCCCGTCCTTTCACACAGAGACTTCTCCGGACCCCAGAATGTTATTATTGTGGAGGGAAGAGTTGGGATTTATTCTTTATACCATGACCGATAATTCTCCCTTTTATACCCCGACCCCCGCACCTGTTACGGGTCACCTGCTGAGTGGGGAAACGCCCAGAACACCTGGAGGAACCCCGCAGCCTCGGCCCAGCATTTCTGCATCGATTTATTGGGCTTAACAGAATAAAGTTTTGTTTGTGATGATAAAACAAAGCTCTGCATGGCATGAAAATTATTATTAATATTAATAATAATAATAATAACAATAATAATAATATTAATAATAATAATGATAATAATATCAATAATAAAATGAAGACTAATAATAATAATAATAAGACTAAAAATATTTTCTGCGTCATGTTCTCTGCTGAAGATTAAGGAACAGATTTCAGATTTCAGCATTGGAAAGGCTCCCAACCTTTATGGAATCAGAGTTTGTATTTTGCTCCATGTAATTTATCATTAGAACTTGATGGCCCTTTGGGGTACCCAAATAGGGGCCACTCAGTGGGTGGAGCCAACATTCATCCCTGCAATCCCAAGGCTCCAAAGAAGAGAACCTGTCACCACTAATGGGGTAATGCACCAATTGTATAGATTGTGTAGAGGGAAACGTGTTTTTCTTCCCCGTTATAATGAATTCCCCCCCGCATCTCCGCTCCTTTTCCAGAGCTGACCACCCAGCAATAGCGCTTCAAATGTCATATGGAAATGATTTCTATGATGTGTCCGTCCTGTTTGGTGACTACACACGTGGAAATGAGGTAATTGGGGGTCACCAGGACGGGGGAAGAGGGGAGATGGAAAATATGACGATTGGGGTCACCAGGATAAGGGGGGCTGCAGGATAGAACATAGGGCATCTGGGGGGGTCACCAGACTGGAAATAAGGGGCCCGGGGGGCACCAGCACAGGAAATTAGAGGAGATTGGATCAGTAAGACAGAAGAGCACTGGGGGTGAACAGTACAGAAGGAGGGTGCAAGGGGTCATTGGGGCATGAAATAAGGAGTCACCGGGGTAAGAGCTCACACAAAGCAATGCAAACCTTACAGAGCCTTGCTCCTTGATGCTGCGATATTCCCGCTATTATTCCCTCTGATACCATCTATGAATGATAATGATTTCCTATGGAATATTTCTTACCTGCTCGCTCTCCTGCAGTACTGATATCAGCCGGTACCCATTCCTGTTATTATTCTTCCTATGGAGGTTCTCCATCACCAGCCGTGCCGCCTTCTCCTGGATTCCGGACCTTTCCATGGCGTCTCCCTGGATGCCCAGGAGCAGCCCGGCACAGGTGAGGCTCCAGGTGATCACAGCCAAGGCCATGTTGGTGCTCTGCAGATCAGACTGATGGTGAAAGATGCTGGACTGGGTGAATCTTACTCAGAACCCAACATTGGAGTCAATGGAGCCCACCCAGAACTGTGCCCAGAGCCGGGGCGGATCCGGGGAGGCTGAAATATTGAATCAGGAATGCTGACAAGTGAGGACATGACAACCACTGATTGACAGATATTTGAGGAGACATAAATCCCCCCCGGGGTCCCGAATTCTGTGTACCAGAGAGATGTACAGATAAATCCCCGGGCAGGATTGGGAAATATCCGCCAAGGTTTGATAAATACTTCCCCACCTCTTAGATTGTAAGCTCTTCAGGTCAGGGTCCTCTCACCCTCCTGTGTCACTGTCTGTATCTGCCATTTGTAACCCCTATTTATTGTACAGTGCTGTGTAATATGTTGGTGCTATATAAATCCTGTTTAATAATAGTAATGATTAAGGTGCGTGAATAATGATATCTGGATTCACCTGAAGGATCAGAGGGTCCCATACCGGGAATGTTGGGGTTTATAATATTCACACAGGTGACATTGCACGAGGGAATCAAGGAAAGGATATAAAGAAATATGCAGAGTTCTGGAAATGTCAGTGATGTCCAATCAGAACGCAGCCAGGAAGTTTGCGGAGTTGCTGTTTCAAGATACGGAGGAGTCTGAATAAAAATGGGGTGCAAGATTAAAGCAATGCCGGATGCCACAAAATCTCTGGAACAAAGTCTTTTGAAGCCTTGGAACCAACAATGAACTTTGTGGTCACAACTATAAACATGGAGAGGACACAAGAAGACCAATGACAAATGTCATCCCTACTGTGAAGCATGGCGGTGGATCTCTGAGGTTCTGGGAGTGTGTGAGGTATAGTGATATTGTTATACTGTATATAAAGCGCCAACATATTACATAGCGTTACCAGAAGATATCAGATACTGGGAATATCACCTATAGGAGGACGGAACTCATTGCAATATGATTCACTTTGCAGAGCTCCATGTCAGGACGTTTAGCCGTCAAAGTGAATCCTTGGAATAATCCTAACTTGTGGTGAATCCAAAGATGAGTCTGTGTGGATCTTCAGAGATTTCTTTTACAGTATTGGTCGCAGACAGTTTACAGGAGTCAGGGGGAGATTTCTATACCTTGGGGAGGATGAGGTAGAGAGATC
>NC_092862.1:147104593-147121027 GCF_032062135.1 Pyxicephalus adspersus
GATGTCAGGTGTGGGGAGGTCGGAGATGTCAGGTGTGGGGAGGTCATTTCATAGCGTTTGCAGTACGCAGAGTTCTGTACGGGAATTGTTATTTCTTATTTGTGTCACTCGCTCAGTTTGCTGTCCAGGAATCACAGCTCAGACTTTGTTACACCAAAACATTTATTTCTGTGTATATAGGACAGAGATAAAGACGGAATTATATTATTATTATTATTTCCCCCCACCCCCGCACTCGTATCACACCGATACCACAAAGCAGTGATTGCTGAGCCCCAGAGCTGACACTCTAACACAATGATCTGCAGTTGGTCCCCTGTGATTGGTGTTTGCCATTCTGCATCAGTATCCTGTTGTGGGAATATGATAATTAGGTACACGCCCCTTCCTGTTTAGCTAATTTGCATAATGTGTCACTATGACTACAATAACTAAATAACGATGAATGTTGTGACAGACGGACAAATCTTCATCCAGCACATCGGCTCCCAGGAATCTCCATGGAGGACGGAGCCTCATCCTCAGGGCTCGATGGCCTCCAATCTATAGAGGAAATGTGAGAAATTCACCATGAATGCCAGATCTGGCATGGAAAGGGTTAATGCATAACACAGGGCAACACAAGGCTGACATAGTGACGTCATGTGACACATAGGTGTGATCACATGACACCTCAACACTGCCATCACTGATCATGTATCATGTGACCACACTGAGCCAATGTAGTGGAAGTAGGTGGTGTAGTGATGTCATGTGATTACACTGAGCCAATGCAGTGATAGCTGGTTGGTGGTGGGTGGTCATGTGACCTTTCTCACCGGCACATCAGTCCTCCTCGCTGGAGCTGGAATCGTCCACAACGGACCCAACAGGAGATCTACAGCCAAGATGGCGGCACCGGATCTCCATCCTGCCCCGGATTGGCTGCATTCTGTTGCGCAGTGGAGAACGCCTGACCTCCTCGCTGGAGCTGGACGATTCGAACCTCCAGTTTGGGTTGCACTTGGGGGGGATGCAGGGCTCCTCATAGGTGGGTCTACGTTGTGTTTGCCACGCCCACTGTCTGCCTGTGATTGGGGCCTCCATGAATCTTCCCGCCTTGGTGGTGCCTCTCTGCCGGGAGAGAAATACAATTTATTTCTGGTGTGCTGATGTCACAACAACAAACATGAACTTCCCCCCCATAAATACGACATTGGTGATTTGTAAAGTAGCCACAGCCAGATACTGGCCACGCCCCCTGAAGAGAGCTCTCCAATCACAAGAAGCCTGGCTATGCTAAATTGAGAGCTCCATCTCAAACCTCTGCAGAGAGACTGCTGCTTCCACACAACTAGGACCAGGGACTCGCTCTGCACCATGCTGGCAGATCAGGTTGTTCAGCCTATTGATCCCTTATTGATTTGTTATTCATTTATCTTTCATCCGTCATACAGGGGTGAATCATTGTTTCGCACACTGCTGGCTGCTATGCAATGTGAATCTACAGACACGGGACGCGGCCCCCAGGGAGACCCATAAATATAAAATATGTGACAGCAAATATTTCATCATAACGTCTGCAGCATCTGGATCCAACACGGAGCCCACAGACCACATGACGTGTCACCGACAGAGGAAGTCGCCCCAATCATGTGGTCACATCAAACCATTCACATTGTGACTACAAACATTCACATGACCACATGAAGGAACTTGACCCAAGGGGATCATACGCCAACACCACAACCCCACAACCCCCCCAACCAGAGGATGGGCAGACCAGGACACGGGGGATAAAGCTGAGAATGTACATGAGAGACAGACCAGGGCCCCAATATGTGTACAGGAGGGGCCCAAATCACAGGGTGACCCCAAATCATCAGAGCAAAACCTGAACAACATCCCAGGAAAAGATGAAAAGCAATGAAATCCGAGAAATATTAAATCACATGTTATCCTTCAGGAACCCCATGTGGGGGCAGATTGAGGGGCATTGTATCTGATAAGGGACTGCGGGTGATAGAAGCTCCACATTGTAGTGGCAATGTACAAAATGAGTTTATTGCAACAAAAGTCAGACTGAGAAAATGTAACAGGACAACGCGTTTCACAGGAGCCATGGCTCACTTCATCAGGGCCAGGAGAAGCGGCGGAGCCACCAAAACCTCAAAGGGTGCCAGGGAGGAGCCCAAATAATCAAAGATCCCTCATCAGGACCACATTCACTCTGAACATAGATGGTTTCACTCATCTAAAAGTGGGCGGGGCTTACCCTGAAAAGCGTTGGCCTGCTCTATCATCTCTGATCTTTCATTGGAACAATTCATTGGAGTCAGCCGTCACATGACCAGACGTTCACCATTGGGTAAGTACAGGAGAAACCATGGAGATTCACCCATTCCTTCATACACCCACAACAAATGTACTCCACGTCTGACTCGGCTGTGTGCGGCCCCACCTACCTGTAAGTCAGAGCTAGAACCCACCAAGTCTTAACTCTTCTGAATTCACACATTTTATTCATTGCCAAGAATTGATTCACACATTTTCCAATGAAATCTGATAAAAGTGTCCATTTTGGGTAAAAGTAGGGTGAATCTTGGGTGAATACATTATAAATACACCCAGATGTGATAACAGAAGACATTATAACATCCCGTCCCTCAGTCCCCGTGTCTCACCGTTGTCACCGTTGTCACCACATTGATGGGGGTGGCGCTCTCCTCGCAGCAGCCCAGGCACCGATCATTCACTGAATTTGGTTCTGTCCCAATCACCGCCAAACCATCCGGGCGCAGAACGATCCGACCGACTCTATTCGATGGCTCCTGGATGGAGGTTGGTTTACCCTGGAGGGGGGAGGGGAAATGTCAATCTGCAAATATTCCTGTGTGTGCTTATCATGTTGATTGCATGGGACGGAGCCTCTCTAGTGGTGGTTGGCAGTACTGCAATCCCCATCTGCCCCATACAAAAATTCTGCCCCAGGTATGTAGTCACTGTGACTTACCCCTAAAGGTGCTCTCTCGCCGCAGCATCCAAGGCAGCGATAATCGGCTCCAGTCAGGGGCTCCAATGGTGAAGGTGAAGCCACTTCCACTTCCCCAGCCACCTGAGAAAAATATAGAAATAAATTCATGCCGGGACACAAACTATATATGGCTGCTCGGGGGCGGGGCAACCACATGAGATTGCTGGAGGGCGGGGCAGCTACATGAGATTGCTGGAGGGCGGGGCTTACAACGATTGGCTTGTTAAAGGCCAATGCACACCCAGAGATTCCAATTATTCAGGGAGACAACACTGCTGTGTGATTTCACTGAAGAGAAAATAGCGTTGTCACCCTGATAAAGGAAGCACAACAATACCAAACCTTCTTACTGAGAGGTCTGTCCGAAATAAATTTGGGGTTAAGAAAACAAAATCTGCTTTGTTAATGGCATCACAAATGTGAGTCCTATGAGTCATCACCAGATGGCGCTATGAGTGTGCCCAGAGTGCCCTTACCAGGAATGCCAGGGATCGGTGCCCAGGATTATAGGACCAGATAGTCTTCTTCCGCCCCCGCTGGCTCACATTCCGTCTCCTAATGGGCTCCGTATGTGCAGAGCTCCGCGCCTGCAGGAGAGAAGAATGAGGAATGTACACAGAGTACAATATATGTGTCACATGGCAAGCAGGGGGCGCTGTACCCCAAATCCCATACAGGACCCCCCCCCAATAATCATATTTCGTGGGTGATTGGCAGATATGGTGACACTTAAAAGGAAATGACTAAAACAGGAATAGAAGAAATGGGACACAAAAAAGAGAAAGACGCATCAGATTCTAACTTTCCATAAGCTGAATCTTCATGTTGGCTTCCCACACCAGCTGCACACCAGAAATCAGGCTGAGATTGGGAGAATCTGTGACAGCATTGTGACAACATGTTCCAGGCTATATGGACTGGAGGGGGCGTGTCTTGGTACCTCAGAGGAGGGGCATATTTCAGGGAGGAGTCTAGTGTTGCCCATATATGGTCATCGTGGCGGCAGGGAGGTGACACAGAAAGCTTCCCCCGGTAGTCCCATGTATGGATGAGCCAATTATAGCCGACCCCCTCCCCCCATAATAAATGGTAGATTCCTCGCTCACCGTTCTGTCGCTGGAACTTTGCGCCTCTGCCAGGACCCCGAGGACCAACAACACCACAGCCAGGTATGCCGCCATTCTCATCCTGACTCCCCTCCGACTCCTTCTTCGTGTTCTGCCTAGAAAGGAAGTGAAATGATATATGGTGACCCCGGACAGTGCGACCAGCAAACCCCCATATACAAAACCTTCCAAATACTCATTATACCCCGCCCCCCATGATGGGCGATCAATACATGAATGGCTACACAATGGGCCAACAAAATGGAAACAGCTTATCATGCCATGTGACCAAATCCTATCATACCATGTGACCAAAGCCTATCATGCCATGTGACCAAATCCTATCATACCATGTGACCGCCTCTGCAATGACACTCCATTCGTGTGCACAGCGCCACATCTGATGAAAACCATACACAGCACATCAGCACAAACATCTCATACCAACTGTGAAGCACGGTGGTGGAGGGACGATGATTTGGGCATGATTTACAGGACCCGGGCACCTTGCAGTCATTAAACGGACCATGAATTTCTTGAATGGAACAAACATTCATAAACCTCAATGAGCTGCAGCGATTCCTCCACAAATATGAGGGAATCGGTTAAAATCACCCAAAAGACAACTGATTGGGCTCCTACAAGCTATGGAATCCGGGGGTGTTCTTAGTTTTTCACACAGTGGGATCTGTTGAGTGTTGTAGTTGTGGGGTCGCTGTGTCTCCCCGCAGTGTCCCCCCTATGGGTTGGGTGGATCTGAGCTCACTGTAGCGGTTCTGAGGTTTATTACACCCGCAGCGTCCCCCCCATGTGTCCTGGTGTCATGTGACCTGCTGGTTCTGTGGAATATTTTCCATCTCTATAAACAAAAACAAATGTTTTCTCGTGTCACCGCCTCGCCCTCCCTCCCTCCTGGGCGAGATTAAAGCAGAGCTCGGACAATAAATATATTTTAAAATGTCCTCCCCGGACTGTACGAGAGGAGGGGGAGGGGATCGTAGTTTGCACTGTGGGGAGTTATTTCCCCGGGTATTTTTATTACATTTATAACACCCAGAAATCTCCCCCAGACTCTCTGCCGCTCCTCAGGGGACTCCACACATTGAGCTCCCCCCTGACTCCTCCCACAGGTGATTGGCACCACCCACTCCACATTACAGAGGTCACATGATAAGATTATGGAAGAACTCCGACTGATTGCTGAATGTCCTCTGATCTCTCATCATACACAATTCTCAGGATCCTTCCAGGAAATATTCATCATGAAGACCCCCCAACCCAGAACAATACTGAGATCCTTGGTCCCCCCACACCTGGCCATAGACCATGATCTCTGCACATGCGTGTCACTGACACGGTACAACATACGTGGCACACACATGTGTGGTGCCCATGGACCGCCCCCTCAGCTCCCATAGAACTCGGTGCGGTGATATCGGCAGCGTCTCCATCACCAAAGCGAAACCCAAAGAAAATGAAACGTCGCCATCCCGGCAGAATTCCATTATAATTGAGGGATAGAAACATCCGGAACAAACAGCCAATCCAGGGAGGGAGAAGAGCCAGCCGTGGCCCCAAATCCACAGAACCGGGGCCAGGACTCTGTTTGGGTTGGCTGAGGTGCCAAGGGGAACAAAATGCCAGAATGACCCATCAGAGGAGAGACGAAGGGACCGGGATTTTGGGTTCTATGAGGGAGGTTCTGGGAAGTGCAGAATGTTGGATTCGTAACCCCAACACGTCCCGGGATTATCATCAATATTACGTGGCCCCTGACACGTCCTGGGATCATCATCAATATTATGTGGCCCCTGACACTTCTAGCATTCTCCCCTCTGGGTAGGTTGTTCTGCACACACGTGGAGGTCCACACATCAGGGTTGGGTCACTAAAGGAAAATCATCCGTTTCCTTAGCAAGGTGAATGATCTCCATGCTGGGAATATTTCACTTAGTAAATAAGATGGTCCAATCACATGCAAGGAAAATCCTGTGGTTCTTACACAGGATTGGATATTGGGATGAGGGATACTTGGACCCCCGTACCCATTCCCGAGGGGGCAGATATCTGGGGGCCTCCGGGTTCAGATGGTATGGGGGGGTTCCATACTCAGGGGAAGTCTGACCCGGTGCTTTGGTTCCGATGATCAGAGATGTTTGTGCTGAATGAAAAGCCCGGATAGGAATAATTATTTCACCAACCCCAGAAATACACCCAAATATTATATCTGCGGGGGCGGCGCTATTGGTAGGGGGAGGGTCAGTGTTGGGGTTCAGGTTTTAGTTAGGATTGGGGTTTGTATTGGGGTTGTGTTGGGGTTAGTAGTAGGGGGGTGTTGGGGTTAGTAGTAGGGTTGGTGTTAGGGTTAGTAGTAGGGTTGGTGTTTGGGTTATTAGTGGGGTTGATGTTTGGGTTAGTAGTAGGGTTGCTCTTAGGGTTAGTAGTAGGGTTGGTGTTGGGGTTAGTAGTAGGGTTGGTGTTAGGGTTAAAAGTAGGGGGGGGGTGTTGGGATTAGTAGTAGGGGGGTGTTGGGGTTAGTAGTAGACTTGGTGTTAGGGTTAGTAGTAGGGTTGGCGTTTGGGTTATTAGTGGGGTTGGTGTTAGGGTTAGTAGTAGGGTTGGTGTTTGGGTTAGTAGTAGGGTTGGTTTTGGGGTTAGTAGTAGGGGTGGTGTTAGGGTTAGTAGTAGGTTTGGTGTTGGGGTTAGTAGTAGGGGGGGTGTTGGGGTTAGTAGTAGGGGGGTGTTGGGGTTAGTAGTGAGGTTGGTGTTAGGGTTAGTAGTGGGGTTGGTGTTTGGGTTAGTAGTAGGGGNGGTGTTGGGGTTAGTAGTAGGGGGGTGTTGGGGTTAGTAGTAGGGTTGGTGTTAGGGTTAGTAGTAGGGTTGGTGTTTGGGTTATTAGTGGGGTTCGTGTTTGGGTTAGTAGTAGGGTTGCTCTTAGGGTTAGTAGTAGGGGTGGTGTTGGGGTTAGTAGTAGGGTTGGTGGTGGGGTTAGTAGTAGGGTTGATGTTGGGGTTAGTAGTGAGGTTGGTGGTGGGGTTAGTAGTAGGGTTGCTCTTAGGGTTAGTAGTAGGGTTGCTCTTAGGGTTATTAGTGGGGTTGGTGTTGGGGTTAGTAGTAGGGTTGCTCGGGTTAGTAGTAGGGTTGGTGTTGGGGTTAGTAGTAGGGTTGGTGTTAGGGTTATTAGTGGGGTTGGTGTTGGGGTTAGTAGTAGGGTTGGTGGTGGGGTTAGTAGTAGGGTTGATGTTGGGGTTCAGGTTGATGTTGGGGTTCTGGTTAAGGTCAATGTTAAGGTTTAGGTCAGTGTTAGGATTGGGGTATATTTTGGGTTGTATTGGGTCTTTGGTTCAGGTGTTGGAGGTTTTATTACAGTAAGGTTACATGAACATATGAAGTGATCGGATCACTGCCATAGACTGCACTCCTATTGGAGGAGAAACAAATCGGGGTCCTGGCAGTGGCGGATGATGGCTCATTAGTCTCTGCCATGATCTCCCCCATTATACTATATATCCCCCCCATATAATCTCAGGGGCTCTGCCTTCCCTAATACCTGATCGGGGGTCTCCCTTCTGTGTCTGGAGGACCCCCAACACACACCCAGCTGATTGTCCTGTGATGGGGCAATACATTATATATGGGGGAAGTTTGTATATTGGGGTATTACCTGATCGGGGGTCTCCTCTCTGTGTCTCTGCTGTGCGGAGTTCTTCCTGTCCGATGTCTGGAATGTAATGCTGCGATTGCCAGGACACTCAGGAAATACAGAGAGATATTTGGCAACTGAGAAATGTAGTCCAGGGGTGACCAGAACCCCTCGCCAACTGCAGATACTCCGGAGTCTCCCTATAGGTCCGGTATAGATAATAATGAAGAATCTCCGTGTCCCCCAGAACATCCAGCAGAGGTTACTCCGGGTTTTCTCTGTCCCCCTCCTATAGGTCCGGTATGGATGATATCCGGATTTCTCTTCTCTGTGTCCCCTCTGATCCCAGTATAGCTCACATAGGGTATTATCTCCGTGTTGGGGTACAGTATCCTCCCCCTCCTCAGGGTTCGGGGCACCTGGCCCTCTGTGGGGTATTTGGTCTCCTCTGTGGGGTATTTGGTCTCCTCTGTGGGGTATTTGCTCTTTTCCTATACTTGCACAGCTCCTCTGGAAGACTCAGCAGACTTTGTGAATGTTGGATAGAGAAGTGATTCACACTGACTCACCGTTAAGAGGGACTGGCTGACCCGATCCTGACACACAGATCCGGAGTGACTCCACGCCTCAGACTGGACCCGAAACACAAAAACATGGCACAAATCTGTTTCAAATTAAAATTTTCCAAACTGAGTTCTGTGCTGGGATCCTTATGGTATCTGACCAGTGGGGGGCGCTGTATGGGGGGGATGATAGGGATCACATATGGGGGGTGAATGTTCCTCATACAGGGGAGCGGATACATTGTAACTTTGTATAACAATGGCTGCTATAAGAAGATCAATAGTTGTGTGAGAACTTACAGGGGCTGCTATGGATCGGATCTCATATATATTACCCTGGTTCTGACCCAAACAATGTACACAATGGACCCGATCCCCACCAGCACAAGCTATGGAAATTTATATTGTCCAGGAAGATGGAAATGGGTCCTTACCCCCATGGGCCGATAATTTCTCTCCGGATTTATACGTACTTTATTCTACATTGTAGTCCGGAATAAATCCCCGAAATGTCCGATGTTTATTAAATCTAATAATAAACTATAAATAGAAAACACAACGAGATAAAATACTGGGACCCGTAACATAACTGTACCGTAGCACGTATATTATAATTGGGTCCAATACAAATAAATTTGGATTTCCCGTCATGCTCCCAGGGAACGCCAGCACACTGGTTGGGGGACAGATCAGAGGATGCCGGGCCCCCGGGGGACACCGCTGGGACCGGGTACAGTAAGCTACCCTGAGTGTGGCTCCGCTCAGGAGGGGAAATCCATCTCAATGTAATGCCCTCTGCTCCAATCATTATCCAATCCGCTTCCCCGATTTCTACTTCACCTCCCATTATTCTGCACTTCCTGGGCTCTAATGAAGACGCTCGGCTATGATGGGAGAACCTAGGTGATCCCGCAAACCCGGAATAAATCTGGCTCAGGATTGATAACAGTTGCCAAGTAAAAGGAATTATAAATTAAAATCTCTGCCAGCATCTCCGGGTGATTAAAGGGTTAACTCATAAAAATAATGTATTAGGTAAAAAGTCAGCAGAGATCCAAGGGCCCGGAACTGAGATGAAATCCGTCAGCAAATAATAAGAGCGAGGAAACCACACGGGGCCCGGAGCCAAAACCAGCCTGACAACCCAAATCTGTCCCAGCTACATTACAGCCAACCAAGACTCATGTATACTGTGTGTACAGAGGAGCTGACACTCTAATGTCCCCTCACAGTCACACACTATTATTATACATTTATATAGCTCTGACATATACCATAGTGCTGTACAGAGAACACTGGGGGGGTTATATGAGGGGGGTATTTGAGGGGGGTATATGGAAGGGGGTTATATGAGGGGGTATATAGAACATTCCAGACTGTTTATAGTCGGTGCGGTCGGTATCACACCTGGAATGCTCGGTGTCAGGTATGTATAGGGAGAAATCCTTCCAGTCCAGGTGGTGAATGATAGGTGAATGATATTCTGCACTCGGGGTAAATTCAGAGCCTGGAGAGGGGGAGGATATCAGAGGGGTCAGGATTGGGGAATGGAGGAGCATCGGGTCTCCCTTCTGTGTCCTCCCCTTCTCAGGCTGAGCCGTCTGTCCTTAGATTTTGTTCTATGGAATGAATATTGGGGGCCCCATACATGGGGGGGGGCTTCTATAGTTTAGTTTTTTGGCAGATAGCTTTCTGTGTATAGTGCACAGTATATGGGGGGCATTGTACAGACCTTGCACCCGTTATTTGCCCCCATTATTCCCTTCCATCCGTTGCTGACGTTTGTAGATCTCCCCTGTCTGTGGCTACAATTCACGCTCCGTTGTCTTGTGTGGCCCCCCCATTGTACTGCACAGAGCTGAGACTACAAGGGTAACCCCCCCCCATAATACACCATGCAAGGCATCATGGGAGATCTCCTATAGGCTTAAAGCTGACATTGCAGCCAATCTGCTGCCCTCTAGTGTCCAGCCAGTGACACAGTGACTACACGTCATTGATATGATTGTTGTGTTATTATTATTTCTGGGACTGCAGATGATGAAGATCCATGGGCCGGTCAGTGGCCCCGGCTGTGCTTCCAGCGTCCTCCAGATGTTGGCCCCGGGTTCATGTTATCATCTGGGGATGCCAAGTATAACAGAGGCCAAGTCCGGAATGCTGGGATACAAGACTGAAGAAAGTCCAAAATAAACCCAGCGAATGAGACGCGCCTGTCTGTGCCGGAGGGCCGGAATACCGAGCCAGACGGAATCATATAAACACCCCGAGATGTATTAACATCTAACTGACCAGATATGTGATGAGGAGTCTGTCTACAATCACACGGGGTACAAGTCTCACTGGTGACCCCTAGAGGCGGGGGATGGCAGTGCAGAGATGGTGTGACCCCCAGTGACCCCTCTGTGGGATCATGTGTGGGGATCCCCATGGAGTATTCACCAAAATCAATACAAAACTATACACAGCCAGCCATGGACATCTCCCTCAAACAGGGTGGGGGAGGCAATGATGACTGCTAACTGAGTGCTGGAAAATGCTGCTGCGGTCATGGAGCCGACTACAGACAGATATCCCAGAAGGGGAAGTCTATTGGTAACCATTTTCAGGGACATTGCTAAGCTCCAGAATACAGAACTATCACCAAAATTCCCGGGGAACTGTGGGGACATGACCCAAGTGTTTCTCAATACAATGAAGGTAAAATGATTGCACAAAAACTAATTTTCAAACCCAGATGAGGGTTGGTTGGGTCAAAATGGGACACAAGTGCTGGGAAACAGGGGCTCTTCCCCATATCGGGCCCCTCCGGGCTGAGGGTCCCCTGATACAACCCATTTTAGAGGGAATAGAATAGAGATGGAGGAGAGATGGCATTTATAAAGCACAAAGACCAGTCCGGGGCCCCATGTCTGTCACAATGTTTGGGGGGCAGTAAGAGTGAGGGGTCCTACAACTTGGGGGTCACTGATGGTGAAGAATCTGGGGAATCACCTTATTCATAAGAGTGCAATGCAAGCTGCAGCTCCTACAGCCATGGGAGGAAATGATATAATAATGTATATAATATATATCCAACATAACAATATTACAGCACGGAGGTGCACGCTCCACACATCCCCATACAGAGCATGGAATATGCAGCATGGAGGGGGTCCGATATGAGGAGAGATCGGCTGCATGGAGGAGGTCCAGAGATCACATTTATTTCCCTCTGTTGCAACAAATCAAACAAAGAGTTCCCCCCTCCCCCCTCCTCCGAATGTTTCTGAACAGAATACAAGTTCTACTTATTGATTTGTTTTTCCTGCTGATTGAACCCGATGAGAGTTTGTAGCTAATTCTGATCATGATTGGGGTATAAAACACTCTGACATGGGGGGAGGGGGAAATCCGAATATTATAATGTCACTCCATAGAACCCGATAAAACGTTCTCAGACATCTCCCCCTTCTAATACAAATCATGGCTCCATTGCTATCAGTCACACTGCTCTCTCTTGGTTTGCTTCCGTCTGACCGCTCCTTTCATGTTTCTTTCCATGGTAATGATCTACTAATGACTTCCTCACTCATAACCTCATCACACGCACGGATACAAGACTTCTCTAGAGCTGCTCCAACTCTCTGGAATGGTCTCCTCGTCCTATTCGGCTTGCTCCTACTTTCTGCTCTTTTAAAAGAGAACTCAAAACCCAACGCTTCCCCCTCACCTACCCGGCTTCTGTCCCCTAACCCATCACTACTCACCCACCATTCCATATCCCCCTCCTATTGTGATACTTCCCCCACCTCCTAGATTGTAAGCTCTTCAGGGCAGGGTCCTCTCCTCTTCCTGTATCACTGTCTGTAACTGTCATTTGTAACCCCTATTTATTGTACAGCGCTGTGTAATATGTTGGCGCTATAGTGATAGAAGACAATGATACCATTCTATGTATTGTACAGCGCTCAGTATTATGTTGGCGCTATAGTAATAGAAGACAACGATACCATTCTATGTATTGTACAGCGCTGCGTAATATGTTGGCGCTATAGTAATAGAAGACAATGATACCATTCTATGTATTGATCTCAGAGTTTAATAATAAAATTCAGAAATATTTACAGAAATCAAACATGGAAAATGTCATTTACATACAAGGGGTGGTCACATGACCTCCTCCAGGTGATTGGCCCCTCCCCCTACCTGCCAGTCCCCACGCGTTGGCCGCCATGTTGTATTTCAGGCTCGGTTCCTCTTCTCATACACTTTGTGCTCGGGTTTGGCGCGGTGAAACCATTCGGACCAGGACCCGTCATAGACGGCGGTGTCTTCTTTTCCCAGCAGGAAGGCGGCCAGGGCCAGGTGACAGGCGGTGACCCCGCGCCGACATGTCGCCGTCATCGGCTGCTTCAGATCCACTCCCTTCTCCTCGAAGAGGCAGCGAATCTCATGTGAGGGCCGCGAGAACCCTTCCGGGGTCAGGAAGCCGGAGAAGGGAAGATTCACCGAGCCAGGAATGTGTCCGGGTTCAATCCCTGAGAGAGCGAAAAGAGTGAATGAGATGGGAATTTCAGGGAATCTGAAAACAATTTGGTGAATAATTCACCGGCGGCACAGAAAACGATATCAAAAGTCCGAGTTGACCATGGACACAGCGGAGAGATTCTGGTGATGGGCCCCACATGGTTCTCTGTGCGGGCCCCGTATACTGACCCCAGCGCCAACCGAGCACTGACCCACCACTGACCCAACACCAATTCCGGCATTGCCCCAGCATTGATCCCACCACTGATCCCACCACTGATCCTGGCACTGATCCCGGCACCAATCCCACCACTGTTTCCAATGCTGACCCAGCACCAACAGAGCACTGACGCAGCCTTGGTGTGATTTGGTGATTTATACCCGGTGATTTATCCCCGGTGATTTATACCCGGGAGATCAGCTCCGCCCTGAAATCCCACAAATCACCTGACAAGAGGATGAAACAAACAGAATAGGCACAGCGCTGATTATGGGGGGCTCCCACCATCCCTGTACACCTCAGGTCGGGGGTCTTCTTTGCTCCCCACATCCTCATTATGATATTTTCTGTGACTGGAGGGTTCCTCTGTAATTCTCTCTGTGTGTTTCTCTGCTTCCCTCTGATTCTCCCTGCTCTGCTCTGTACTTATTATCGATAATCCCCATCACTTTTCAATCCTCCCATTGATCTGATCTGAGTTCTCACCCTCCCCCCCTTCCCCGCTCACCTTCCTCAGGTTTTGGCTCCGGGCCCCTGAACCTCCCCTCGCCTCGGGCATCCACCAGCTGGAAGGTTTTGCTCCTCAGGTTCTCCTGTACGTCTTCGAAGGTCTTCAGCAGAGATTTGTTCAGGGTGGCATTAAATTTCTGTGGTTTCACCGCTGTGATTTCTGAGGTCACGGGCAGAGCGCGTTTCACCCAATTCACCAATCCGCCGTCCAGCACCGACACGTTGGTGTGACCGAAGACACGGAACATCCACCATAGCCGGGGCGCGTAGAGCATGCCCATGTTATCGCCGTCATACACAATCACATGACTGGAGTTACTGATGCCAAGGCTGCCCACGTAATCGGCAAATTGCCCCTGGCTGGGCAGCATCATCTCATAGGGCGACCCCGCGTCCCGGCATTGCTCCATGTCGAAGAATTGGGCGCTGGGGATGTGGCGCTCCATGAATTCCTTCCTGGCATCCTTTGCCCCCGGCGAGTACCACGTGCTGTCCACCACCTGCAGAGACTTCTTGGATTTCAGGGCCCCGGAGAGCCACCCGGCAGAGACCAGCGCCCGGCTCACCATGGCTGCGGCACAGCTGGGGCCCCGCAGGATCATTATATAGAGGAGGGGCCACGTCCTGTTAATAATTTCCTGCTCACATCTTGGCAGCGCTGATATCCGCCACCCTCACCTTTGTGCCACCGCAGATTATCAGCCACTAAATGGAATTATTGCCCAATTAGCCGGTCCCCGGGGCCAATGTGCTGATAAATGAGACTGGAAGTCTCCTGGGTCCTCGGGGCCGCTTCCCCAGAGATTCACATGGATTTCATTCCCCTTCAGAAATTCTGAACTTTAATTACCCCAATTGTCCCAGATTTACCCCACCTGTCCCAGATTTACCCCATCACTCCCAGATTTACCCCACAGCCCCAACATAAGACCTCTAGGCCCTGTGCAGGACAATCAGGGATGTGGGGGGAGCTGTGGCAGTGTAGATGGGGCAATACAGAGGGGCAGTAGGTTGGCACAGGGGGGTATTGCCCCATTGTTTTATTGGGGGGGAGGTCATTATAAAGTGCACCTGTCACCCCTTACACTGAACTATTACTCTGCCTCCAGGGGGCGCTGAGTGGGAACCCCTGTACAAGCTCAGGGCTGGTTTTAGGTGGAGCAAACTAAGAAATTGCCCAGGGCCCCATATAACAGAATGGTGTGCTGGGCATTTGGGGCCCCGTATTTTGGGCCTGATCTGGGGTGCTGCTAAAATGTCAGTAAATGTGACATGGACTTTGTGCAGCGCTGTGTAATATGTTGGTGCTATAAAAATTCTGTGTAATAATAATAAATGGGAGCTTGGAATTGGGTGGGGTAATTGTTCCCCACCTGTCTGGGTTAGGGGGGGGCAGTTACCTGAGGGACCTATTTACCGACACTGCTCCGTCAGTTTGTGCCAATTCTGCAGCTGCTCCCCCTCCCCCATCTGTCAGCGGCCCCGGGGCCACCAGAATGGCAGCATTGTGCTGATATCACCCAGAACAACCTTCACTGGATCCTGGCCAGGTGCGGCCCGGCCTGCCAAGCGAGTGCTGTAACCCCTTCTGTGCCACCTGCAGGGCATCCACAGAGGATAGGAATCAGGGCAGCGGGGGCAAAGCTACCACATTCTGCCATGGGGGGGTAACATTGGATGGCAGGCCAGGGCAATCACCACCTGCCGGGGCTGATTTGGTTTTCGGTCAGATTACTGGTGGGGTCAGAAGTTGGGGGGTTAATGGGATCCTCCGGGGGGGCAGCTGGCAGTGGGTGCACCAAGGGCAACAGCTGCCAACACCGCTACAGTCTGTGTGAGAAACAGCCCAGGTGACATCATTGTGCAGGTGACCTGAGGGAGGTGAATGGTCCCCACATATGGATCGGATGGTGAGTTGTGTCCAGTGGTGTGGGGACCACCGCGGTACCCCCACCCCCATCATTCACACGTGGTCCATCTATGGGGTCCAAAAAACAAGCCATGGAGACCCCATGGCGCAGACTAAGCTCATCTTTCACTCTGCTCTCTCCTCCTGTCAGCAAGATTCCTGTTAACATATGATTGGCTCCCTATGCTTCTCCCCCTCTCCAGTCTGAGCTCTGCTGTACAGGTACTAGAAGAGCCTGTTGAGGTCCTGATACTGCTTGTGTTTACAAACACATGTCCATATAAGGTGAAATGGGCGGAGATGGGAGGGGCTACATCTGGGATCACAAGGTGTGCACTGTATTCAAAGAAATGAATTGGCAGCTCTTCTGCCAAGCATGCAGTGCAGAGTCTGAATATTGATTTGGGTCACAGTTCAGTATTGATGAACGTCCTCCGGCTGGTAATATTTATTAGGAAATGATTGGATATTGGTGATCAGTCCATTAATTGCAGATAACAGCGCATTAACCCCTCCAGTGCTGGGTGCAGCCATTCCAGCCGCCATCCCCTAATCCTCCTCCAGGTGGAGCTAAGAGGGGCCGAAGGATGATTCCGCCTCCATGGGACGATGAATTAATGATTATCCATTGATTTGTATTGTCATGTGACCAATATTTATTTCTCAGATTGCAGCATTGATTAGGGATATCGGGAACAAATCCAAACCAATACTTCACATTCACCCCCATTACCCCCAATACTTCACATTCACCCCCATTACCCCCAATACGTCATATTGCCCCTGTATTGGGGGAAACTCCTGGGGGAAATCTCCCCATTGTGGGAGGGGCAGAGACACAAACTACTGGGGGAAATCTCCCCATTGTGGGAGGGGCAGAGACACAAACTACCGGGGGAAATCTCCCCATTGTGGGCGGGGCAGAGACACAAACTACCGGGGGAATCTCCCAATTATAGGA
>NC_092862.1:147121035-147142141 GCF_032062135.1 Pyxicephalus adspersus
CCCCATTGTGGAAGGGGCAGAGACACAAACTACTGGGGGAAATCTCCCCATTGTGGGAGGAGCAGAGACACAAACTACTGGGGGAAATCTCCCCATTGTGGGAGGAGCAGAGACACAAACTACTGGGGGGAATCTCCCCATTGTGGGAGGGACAGAGACACAAACTACTGGGGGAAATACCCCCATTGTGGGAGGGGCAGAGACACAAACTACTGGGGGAAATCTCCTCATTGTGGGAGGGGCAGGGACACAAAATACTGGGGGGAAATCCCCCCATTGTGGGAGGGGCAGAGAGACAAACTACTGGGGGAAATCTCCCCATTGTGGGAGGGGCAGAGACACAAACTGGGGGGGATCTCTGGCTGTGTCCAGCAGTGGAAGTGTTAAGAATCCTCTGAGGTTATCGGGGCCCCGATGATTCCGTCACTGCGTATTGATTTTCTGTAACGATCGGATATTTCAGATATCTTATCAATATTTGTGGTTGGAGTGGACAGATTGATGGTGAATTGATGACGCGATATCGGTTTATAGGTGACCTTTACAAGCGTGAAAAGTGCGTGGCTTGCTGGTGAAAGTCACATGACCTGCCAGGAATGATGCCCAGGAATTGGCGCCGGGTGGAGACTTCTGACTGTAAATATTTTCTGAATTCCACTAAAAGATACAAAAATTCCAGCAGGTGGGATGGGCGCCCAGGTTATACAGGTGAGGTGTCACGGGACGTCATGTGACCTGTGTGCAATGTTGGGGTTCTTACTATATATTACATCTTAATATAAATATTATTTATAATATTAATAGAAATATGAATTAACTATTTCTGATTTTACTCCTACCTACCTACAAACTACCTACCTACCCGATGGGGCCTGGTATCAGCCACATCTCCCTGGCTCCCTCCAATGGCTGCACAGAGTTCAGGCTGCCATACAATCCCATCCATCATCAGATCTGTGACCGATATTTGGACTGAATGCTGATTGGTTGGTTGGGTTGGTGGCCACATTACAGTGTAATATCGGTATCATCGGAATTAAGATACAAAATCTGTGGTAATCTGCTGTCTGTACCCCCCCCCCCCCCCCCAATCATTTAGGGATCCAGAATACAATACAACCGACTATTGGGGAGGATATAGGAGGACATAGGGGGGTCGCCTCCTGCTCACCCTCCATACAATGCAGAGCGAGATCTGTACAGCCCCCAATAACTCAATTGGTAAAAAAAATCAAACCCAGAGACAATAAGGAAGCAATTCCCCCTCCCCATCCCCATATCTGCCCCTTTCTACCATCCAGTTATTCCCCCTTCCATTCAGCTCTGCCCCCTCCCATCCAGATCTGCCCCTTCCCATCCAGTCCTGCCCCCTCCCATCCAGATCTGCCCCTTCCCATCCAGTCCTGCCCCCTCCCATCCAGATCTGCCCCCTCCCAACCAGATCTGCCCCTTCCCATCCAGCTCTACCCCCTCCCATCCAGATCTGCCCCTTCCCATCCAGTCCTGCCCCCTCCCATCCAGATCTTCCCTTCCCATCCAGTCCTGCCCCCTCCCATTTAGATCTGCCCCCTCCCATCCAGATTCCCATCCAGATCTGCCCCCTCCCATCCAGTCCTGCCCCCTCCAATCCAGCTCTGCCCCCTCCCCCCTGTTTTGCTCTTCCTCCCTATCAGGAAGCCAGCACAGCTGACAGTTTTATGTTGTTGAGATTTTTGTCTCCTCCAGGGGCCACTCACAGGCCAGGATCTGCATCCAAGGGCCCCGCTGTCTTCCCATGATGCTCTGAAGAGTCTCTGCCTTCTGTATTGCTGGGTGAGTGAAATCTAACCCCCCCCCCCGTGTTATTCTTCTATATAGGTGTGTGGGGCCCCTCAGTGACCATCCATAGGGGCCACATCACTGCTCCATCTTCACAATATAAATCAGGGTCTCTCTGCAGAGGAATCAGTATCTCACCCTGTGCACCTACGGGGATTAGATTGTCAGCTCCTGTGTCACATGATTGCTGGGGAAGTAACATCTGACTGAAGATCTGGGATCGGGCGATGTCCCTCCTGGAATAATAATCCCTCTTTCCCAGATATTTCCCAGATATTTCCCAGATATTTCCCGGCTTCGTATGCTGGGAATGATTGAACTCCCATGTGTGTGGGTGGGAGTTACATCATCCCAGCTCAGCCAATCAGGATAGACAAAGATTGCAAGGGGGGAGAAAATAGCAGCGTCAGGTGATGGAGCGAGCACAGGTGAGCAGCGCGGGATTAGTGATCATGTGACTCCAGGATGGCAGCATTGGCATCACCCCCCCCCCTCCAATATCCGGGACCCCCATGTATGCGTTATGGAATGTCCATCCTGACCGGAACCACTCACCAAGGGATGCCATACACAGGGAATGGATATCTGCGCCATGTTGAGGTGCCAGTGGGTGCCCCATCCAACCTCCCATCAGAAAAATGTTCAGCTTGGCCTTTTACGTTTGAGTAGAATAATCCCTGGTGATCCCGCCATGAAGGTCCTTGCTCAGGCATGTCCTGTTATAGGGTGACAACGCTCTGTTCCCCATCCCCCACTTCTTCTTACAGCTTTGATATTTAGTTGGCCAATAAAAGATCCCAAACTCCGAACGTTCTGCAATCCCTGATCGGTAACACATTGCTGAATCAATAACTTGTAATATTTTCAGCAGGACATCTGATTGGTGGAAAATGTCCTTCAACGACTCCACGTATCTCAGCGGCATCAAAGGGGCTCAGGCGTTCATCAGCATGGACCCCAACCTGCTACGTGAGTGAACCATGGATCTGGGATTGTAATACAAAGCAATGCAGACCAAGTAGGACCAGGACCCAGTGACCCCATGACCAGACCGGGCTCTGCAATATCATTGGGTCACAGTGCAGACCCGGGCCAGGGGAGCAGAATATAAATAACAGTATTGGTCAGGTACTGATGGTGGGGATTTGCCTCCTATTGGTGAGGTCAGGTACTGATGGTGGGGATTTGCCCCCATTGGTGAGGTCAGGTACTGATGGTGGGGATTTGCCCCCTATTGGTGAGGTCAGGTGCTGATTGGATGAGAAGACCTGGCTCACCCATTCCCATTTACCCCAAAGGTGTTCAGTAGGGTTGAGGTCAGGGCTCTGTGCAGGACACTTGAGTTCCTCCACACCAAACTAGTGACCCCATGTCTTTATGGAGGGGGCTTTATACCCCGGGGCACAGTCATGGGGGGGCAGAAAAGGGTCTTCACCAAATTGTGACCACAAGGCTGGAAGAGCCCAATTGTCTACAATGTCTTTGTATGATGGGGACCCTTCACTGGGGATACCTGGACCCCATCATCCCTATAAAGGGTAAATATATCTGCCCACATTGTACTTCCAGTTCCCCCTAATTTGTACAAGTGTTCAGACCTCTGTGAGGGTTGGGGGGGGCTCTGGGGAAATTAGAATGAGAATTTATAGTGGAGAGGTGAATGTGATGGTGAAAGGTTCCCAGACCTCATGACATCTCTATGTTTGGTGCAGGATTGCCGGAGGTCGTACTGGAGAGGATCCAGGTAAAAATAGAAGACAACCAATCACCGTCCACCAATACCGAAGGTGAGAAGATTTCCACCTCAGCATGGATGATGCACAGACCGGCCAAAGGGGTCACTGCAGCCTTCTGCCCCTACCCACCCACCCAGAGCACACCAAGGCCTCCCCTCACCTAACTGCCCCACTGATCCGCAGCACCCAATGAGAGGGAACCCTCGGCCCCCACCAACCAGACACCGGTACCCATGGGCATTCCAGCACCAGTCCCTGCCAACAACAATGGGTGGCCATCCTGTCACTTATCTTACCTCCTCATATCTGCCCATCCATGGTAATATCGCCCCGTCCATGGTATTATCGGCCCGTCCATGGTATTATCGGCCCGTCCATGGCATTATCGGCCCGTCCATGGCATTATCGGCCCGTCCATGGCATTATCTGCCCGTCCATGGCGTTATCGGCCCGTCCATGGCGTTATCGGCCCGTCCATGGCGTTATCTGCATGTGATTGATCTGTACCTGTTGTTGATACAACTCTATTAGCAGTCAGTGTGGACTCCAGGCTACTCCATCCTTCCCACCATACCCCATAAAGGTAACAAACTAGGTCCCCCCCCCCCTAATATTCTCTATATTTGCCCCAGGCTGCTATTTTCTGCCTGGTCAGTGAAGATTATTATGAGAAGAATTTATTGAATTTATTTCTTGCCCCATTACCCCCATTATCAATGCTTTTCCTTTCAACAGAAGAGGGGGACCAGGCTCCGGGGGTTGAAGAATTGAAGGATGAAGAATGGCCAAACAAGAATCAGCAAACCCCACGGCCCGGGGCGGTGTCATACTATACCCGAGGTGTGTACCGCGCTGAACCCTCTTACAAGCACAGGTCAGCTTCCAGGTCCATTTTCAGCTTCCAGGTATTTCCATGGTGAACTGGGGAGTGCTGACACCACAGTGGGGGCCCCTTGGGCTCTCCCTTGGATGCGCTGAAGATATTTCTACCCCTAAGTTTGATGTATTTTTATCCATTGGGGTGCCAAACTCTCTATACCCCATTGGGTATCTCTGCCCCCTCGGTCACCTTCACCCATAAATATTCCAATTGTGTATTTTGTTTGATGTGACACATTTGTATTTCTCTTTTTGTACAGTAGGGGGCGCAGTGTACAGCAGTCAGAGTGCACGCTCTGGGAAGGAACATAGGAAAGACGTGGTCAGAGCAGGCCACAAATTTGGGTACGATGGGTCCCTGGGTGGAATGGAGTGTGGCGGGGGACTCCGGAGAGGAGGGAAGAAGAAGAGAGGCAGTTGGCATCATTTCCGGGATCGTCAGCGTAAATTGAAGGAACATAACGTGGGGTACGTGGAGGAGGAGCGCCAGAGGGGGCAGCGTTTCAGCGAGGAGGAAAACGAGGTCCTGGTGGCGAATGTCCTCACCCATTATAAAGAATTATGTGGTCACTCCGCCATGAAGGGAAGTGCCACGCGGAAGAGGCGGCTGTGGCAGGAAGTGGTGAATAAAGTCAACAGCGTGGCCACAACCTACCGCACCATCGAGGTGTGCAAGAAACGCTACGGCGACTGCAGGCGGGCGGTGAATCTCAAGATGGCAGCCCTGCAGCAGCAAGCGATTGGCAGAGGTGACCCCCACGAGCAGATCAGATTTAACAGCTGGGAAGACAAACTGAGGCAGAAGATCTCGGGGACGCTGTCAGGTGGAGGGCAGCGGGTTCTGGACACGTGTGAACTTACCACCCTGGAGGTCACCGGTAAGTAGCCACCACAATGTGATGGGGCAACATGCCAATGACCCCCCTATAAAATGCTGCAATAACCTGCTTCTGTTCTGTAGATACCGATACCGCATTTCCTGTGCTCAGGTCTGGTTGGGGCTGTTTAATATTCAGATTCTCTCTTTCAGGTCTCAGCACACCGGAGACACCCAGCTCCCTCATTTGCCCCTCCTGGACCCCGGATACGGCAGGTGAGACGCCCAGAGCATGCAATGTTTGTGACACGCCATGCAACTGCTGTGCTCTGTGCAGATTTACGTTGAGGGCCACAAATGGACAACCAATCAGAGCCAGACACGCTAAATGTACACAGAGCAATGTCACACTGTGGCATGGAGCGCAGGGAAGGTTCATCCTCTGTGTGTTGTAGTATAGAGGAGAAGTGGGGGGTTTGGGGCTGCTTCAGGGGTATCAGTGTTTTGGGGGTCCGGTAACATGCAGATTTGGGGTTGGTTGCATCCTATAAGGGGAAGCTATAACACCTCCTCCTTGTTGCCTTGCAGCGTGTTCGGTTGTGCAGTCTGTGGCCCCCGGGGACACGTTCTCAGAGGGAGAACAGGCCACGTCCTCGTTGGATCTGCAGATTGTCAGTGAATGGTCGGAGGAAGAACCACTGAGCACTCCGGCTGTCCATATTCCTGCTGGGAGAACGGACCCCCCAGAACCCAAATCTTCCTCCCCAGTGGAGGGCGGCCCACGTGTGAGTGACCCCGGGCCGGCCCAGCATTACCAGCGACTGCAGGAGGAGTTGTGCAGGAACCTCAAACATCTGACACAAAGCCACAACACCGAACTGCACAAACTGCGTGAGAGGGTGGTGGAGGGTAACGGCCGCATGGTGCAGCACCTGGAGGGCCTGGCATCCGAGGTCCGCGAATTAAATGCCCACGTCAGGCAGATTCACATGAACCAGGCCCACTTCAATCTCATGTTCCAGAACTATCTCAGTGACACCAAACAATTCTACGGGGCCATGGTGCAAGCTATGAGGAATTTACAGCAACCTCAAGCCGTCAGTCCTCTGCCATCCCCAACCTCCTCCCCAGTGCCATCCCCAAAACCTCACCCAATGCCAACCATGCCCAACCCTCTGCTACTACCAGCCATGACGGACTATTCCGCCCTGTCCCCGGCAGGATCCGCAGAACCAGCCTCAGCCTCCTCCACCGCCTCCGAGGTACCAATCAGCAACCACTATGTACGGAGGCCGAATCTGAGCCTCCACCCCCAGCCTCCTACAAACCACTGAATTCTATTCAATTCTTTAGAGGAGATACAACCCCCGCCAGGGTATTTCTGCTTCAGTGACACCAGGTGAATCTACCCTGTGGGAACACAACACACCCCAACAGAAACCTAGGAACAGAAGGATTGTGTTCCCAGTCCTCCAATTTCACTGCAAGCTTCTCATAATGTACATTAGAAGCTGCAGCAAGCTAGATAGATTTCCTGGCTGGATGACATCCAGCATCATCTAGCCCCTCCCTCCCCAGCCTGTCTCGCTCCGCCCCTTTTATTCATTGGATTTCAGTTCTATCAACCAAGGAGGCTCGGGATCACATGTGGGCGTGACCTAGGATGGTCTATATGCAAATACAGCCTGCTTAGGACCGCCCACTGCACCAAACTGACATCCACCTATCAATATTGTTATATTTGCATAACTCCTCCCAAGAACCCACCTCCAATAAACTGCTTATGTCAGAGCTGAGGGTTCTTAGGAGTCTGGTATGTATCCAGGAAGCCGTGTGCAGCACCCTGATGGCCCCTCCCACCAGCCATGATCCACCTCCACTACAGAGACCCAGTGATGGCAGCACAGTGCATTGAAAATAGAATGTTTTCTGAATAAAATTAGCATGTTGATGAGGGGGGAGGGGCAGATTTAGCACTTTGGGGCCTCCCAGGGGTTTAAACCCTTCCATCATCAAAAAAACTAAAAGATTTCTTTGCTCAAGCAATGGCAAAAACACCTAAATCACGAATCTGTTCGAGGTTTTTCCCAGGTCCGACTTCCAAAGAGACCCCCAACAACCATCACCCACCCATCCCCCTTTGCTGATTTCATCAATGACAATCAGGGACCACCAATCATCCTGCATTACACCTGATGATGTCAGGGCCCATTTACATAGAGCTGAGGATTGGAGGGACGGTGGTCATGTGACACCAAGCCGAGGTAAGTATCCTTCCCCAGTAGCTCCCCTTAGGTAAAGGATCATTTTATTGGCCATGTCATGAGAAATCAGAGGCTCCCATTGGTGGACTGACACTGCCTGGCTGTTATGGGGATCTGCTGGCTTCAGCACTTCCAGAACAAGCGGGCAGATCATCAGAATCCCCGACCTATCGTCTGTCAGTGATCAGACGAGAGCCAGGCAGATGGCATTTTAGGTCTGATTGGTAATGCCCCCGCCCCCCAGCAGATGAATATTCAGACCCCATCACTTACCTCACTCCGGACTCCATACAAGCAGCCAGTAATGTGAGGACAGAGGATCAGCATGACAGCCGGGCACCTATCAGATCTCCCTGTGCTGCAGAGCCCCCCCTGCCTGGTGTCAGATGGGGGGGGGGGGGGGGGCAATGTTTGGGGCAGATAACACGCCGTGCAATGATTGTCCTCTCATCATACGAGGGGCTATATGCAGATGTATGAGGTTAATGCAGACCTAAATCTTACATCCTGCCCAACAGCACACAAAACAGCCATCAGTGATCAGTTCAGCTCCAAGGGGATAATAAAGCTGAACTCCGCACACACAACCTACACACGTCATCAGTTTCACCTGTCCGAGATTAATAGACAGAAGCCGGCCTGCTGACCGAGTCTTTCCTTCCACATTCCAGCTTGGTCCCCCCTCTGTGATTTGGCATTGAAGGAGCAGCAGCAGACTGATGAGCTCATCCCTCGTTAGCACATGTATATGATGCAGGCCCTGATTGGTTCCCCATACAGGATGATGATATCAGTGTGCTGACCCAGCTCTGCTGCAATGAGTTAGAAGATCTGGCGCAGCAATCACCCAGACCACAAAACTGGCTGCACAGAATTACAAATCGCTTGGCAGGTAACGCGCTTCCCACATCTGCATTGCCATAAAACCCCGCACAGCTACAGAGTGTCACCAATTCGGAATGACACCACAAAGTCCAAACACTGCACAGAACCACAACGCTGAGCTGCAAGAGAATCACCTCCTACCCCTGCTTGTGGCAGATGGATAGGGATCAGTGCTAGTTTCTGGCGTTACGCCCCCCTGAGGTGATTTGTTGTTTCCTGTGCTGGATATTTCTAAATCTGACATCTCATCACACAATGATCATGATGATATTCCCACCACCTGACACAAGGGAGCCAATCACCAGCCCAGAATATTTCCACACCTGTGTACCATGGCTACTACCCCCTCCGGCTCTGCTGGGTCACATGACACAAAGGTAACCGGCCGACCAATCAGCTTGTTACCAAAAACATTACAGCTCTTCCAGCTACAGATAATTATTAAAGGTTTTGCTGTGATTATGGAGTTGTGAATAAATTGCAGCTTTTATTCCTTATCTGTAAAACCTGGAAGTGGATTCACACCGGGGACATTCTGAGCAGTTTCACTCGGTGACACCTCACCCTCTTCTCCCATCTAATCTCTATTCTGATTGGACCAATGGTGGCCTAAAGTCAGCTGACACCTCTGATTGGCCACACACAAAGAATCGGGTTTTGAGGCCCAGCTGGTACAATTCCATCTCTTCCAGCACCCCAACCATTCTCAGAAGGTGTGGGAGACCCCAATATCATACGCACCAATCAGATCAGTGCATGCGCTGAGTTTAGTAAAAGTCCTCTAGATTAGTTATATTTTACCAGAATATATATGGGGGAGGGTGAAATACACTGGAAGAGTTCCCCCCCACCCACAGAGCTGAACTCCCTGCCATAAACCTTCAACCTTTCATTTGTGGGGATTTTGTGTGTGTTTGGGGGGTAAAACCTATGGCATGTTCTGGGCATTTCTCTCACTTCCTGTTTCACAATGACACTAAACAGAGACATCAGTAAAGGCCCAGCAGAGGTTGTATCCTTTCTCCAGACAACAGCAACCGGAGATGATTATTTTGGAATCCTAAAAACAACGTCCTGACCCCTCACTGATCGATATAAAGCTAAACATAACCAACAGGGGCCTTAGAGTATAACGTCAGAGAAAAACATATTATTTTTCCCCATCAGATTCATAATTCTGCAGATTTCCAGCAGGACAGGAAGTGAAGACAAATCTCTAATTGGCTTCAGATAGCAGTTAAACCTGGCAGGGCCTGTAACCCCTCCCCCCTCTGTACCCTAACCAAAAAAAAAGTATTCGCCCAGCATTTTTGATTTCTCATTTTAATGCATAAGATGAATTATTTGCTCCATTGCTTTAATTGTAACCAAAATATATTATCTGTGGACAGAAATACTTTCCTGGGGAGGGGCTGTGACACAAAGGCGGCCTGCACCAAACATGTCAGCGTCCATTTTTATATTTCGGTCAGCTGGGCATCACCCTGTCCCTCTGTAACAGATAGCTGGAGGTACGGATGGCGAGCGGTAGAGAGGAGGAGGGGTCCCGGTGAAAGCTCGGCTTCCCCACATCTCCTGGAGGGGTGAGAACAAACTGAGCCACGCTGGGCAGCTTGAGGAGGTTGAGAAGTTCCGTGGCTCTGATGAGGATCTGCTCGCTGTTCTCCTCCCCATAGGCTGATACCATGGCGGAGCTCTGTACACAGGACCTCATCTTTGACAGGTACAGCGACACCCTGGGGATGAGGTCCTGACTACGAGACGCCAGCTTGGTAAGTGTTGTCATTAGGGTGGTGATCACCCGCGGGGAGGAGATGGGTGCACTGGAGGAACCTCGCAGCTGTGTGATTTCAAACAATAAGGCTTCCAGAACTTCAAAGAACCTGTTCACCTGCTCCACAGTACACCTCTTGTCATAGGACACCGACAGGAACTCCCCCATGGCCCACACCACATGGATAAACAACGCCTCTTGGTTCTGGATGTTGCCAACGCTACTTATAAAGTCCAACAGTTCTCGGGAAAGCTCAATGACCACAGAGGGGTAAAGGCGGCACAGGTGAGGGATCTGAGAACTGAGAACCTTGTGCACCTCAGCCTGGAAGGTGGAAGAGCCATACAAAAGGCCGCTTCTCTCCAATATTGTCATCATGACCTTGGTGACCAGAGGGCCATCTGCAAACCTTGTGATGGAGTGGACGTAGAGCTGAAGAAGACCAGGAACAACCTGAGCACACTGCACCACACGGGGGGAGCTGCTTAAATCTGAAAGCACCTGTCGCAGCTGGTTAAAGGCCTCAGGTGGCGGCCCATTCCACGCCTCGCACCGCAGCAGGTACTGGAAAAGGTTCTTGTAATAGGGATGGCGAAACGCTTCGGCTGAACTGGAGGGGGGCGCAGAGGAGTCCAGAATTAGTTTCTCTGTTGAGAGGGCAAAATTGTGCTGGAGCTCCATGGCAGCTGTCAGACAGGGCAGGTCAAGCAGGGCATGGAGCATCTCAATGGCTGAATGTGCATTAAAGAGAACCGGAAGAAGTTTTGTGAACTCTGCTATCAGTGGCGGAGCGTGCCAAGCCAGAAGCTTCAGAAAGTTGGGGAAGCTGGACCTGAAGGCCTCCACATTCTCAGCCAGGAATCCACCATTACCTCTGCAGAAGCGAATGAACTGGACCGCCAGAAAGGGCTGATGATAGAAATCGGATGGGACCTTGGTGAAGAGGTGCCGGTACACAGCCTCCGATTCTACGGCCGCAGCTTCACTGTGATTGAGGTAGAACTGAGCGACGGGTAGAAGTGCAGGCGCCAGAGAAGGATCAGAGCAGAGCCGGCCATGGAGGATCTTCATGAGGGGCAGAGTGCGGTACAGGAAGGACACATCCTGCTTACACAGGAGGTCCATCAGGGTGACAGCCTCCACCACGCAGGCCCTTTGGAGGTCCAGGTCACCTCTTCTCTGAGGCTTCCGGTTACACTGCTCAATGACCCTCAGGCAATACTCGAATGTCTTCTCCCTCAGGCGTTCCCGGGGGGGTAAAAGGCGGCTGGAGGTGGATGAGGCTGACACCATGGAAATCACCGAGCCCTCCACTTCGGACTTCTCATCGGACCCCCCGGTGCCGTACAGTAGGAGCCATCGGCGCAGGATGGAGAATACCTGGGCGTTCATCCATTGCTCCTCGCTCAGGTGTGGGCTGCTATTGAGAACAGTGAAGAAGTCGGTAGAGACGGTGCCGTCCACCTCACAGACGGTGCTGGGCTGCTTGAGGCGGGGGCTGGAGAAGAAGCTGGAAGGGGCCACGGGGCCACTCTGGTGGTTAGTGGCATAACGCAGCCAGTCCGCCATTTTTTTGTTCACTACATTGACGTTGTCTTCCTGTAAGATCTCCGGATTATCACCAACCGCTCTGATCAGTGTGGGCACAGCGGCCCGCAGGACGTGACTCTCTGGGGCCCTAGATTCCAGTACACGGCACAGGCGGGGCCCCAGGGCCAGGAGATCACTATGGGTGGCCTGGGCTAGCAGGACGGAGAAGAAGGGGCCCCCAGGTTGGAGGTTGGGTCCCCAGGAAAGGTTTACTAATGGTGACGGGCATAGCTGGCACAGGATGGCAGCACTCAGGGCCTGGAGCTGAGCCTGGGGCGCGTTCAGAGTCTCCACTAATTGCCCTACTAAGGGGCAATCCAGGGAACGGCGCCCCCTACTGGCGGCTATTATCAGATGTAGCCTCCGCAGGATGTCCACCGTTTCCGGCCCGGGGACGCCCAGAAGGCTCCGACACCGGCAGCAGAACTTATCCAGCTCATCGCCCGCAACTTCCCGGGCCTGCCGGAGAAGGCTGTCAGCCGCCGGGCCGAACATCTCACTACACTTCCGGCTTCAGACAGACGACTGCAAACTCTTCCGGTCAGCTGACAGCAGGGATTAGTCACATGACAAATACTTGACAGGTGAGGTGCCTTGGACGGCGCGACTTGTGTGTCACATGACTTTCCTCGCCGCCAGCTCCACCAATGGTGAGTGAGAGTAAACCCTGACTGTAAAGCCCTGATTACCATAGCAACTGCTAAAACAATCCCTCTGTTATATACAACAAACTTCATTAGAAATGTTTACAATGTAGATTCCAAAACAGAGAAAGCGAAATAAAAAAAACCCTCCGGGTTTATGATAACAATTATGATAAAGTTGCCCCGGGGTCACCGAGATAGAAAAAGGATCCCCCCTGGGGTCACCAAGATAGATAAAGGATCCCCTGTGTCACCCAGATGGATAAAGGATCCCCTTTGTCACTGGGATAGAAAAAAGGATCCACCGTATCACCGAGATGGATAAAGAATTCCTTATATCACTGAGATAGATAAAGGATCCCCCTGTGTCACCGAGATAGATAAGGGATCCCCCGTGTCACCGGGATGGACAAAGGATCCCCCTGTTTCATAGAGATAGATAAAGGATCCCCCGTGTCACGAGATGGATAAAGGATTCCCCGTGTCACCGAGATGGATAAGGGATCCCCAGTTTCACTGAGATAGATAAAGGATCCCCCTGTGTCACCGAGATGGATAAGGGATCCCCCGTATCACCAAGATGGATAAAGGATCCCCCATGTCACTGAGATGGATAAAGGAGCCCCCGTGTCACCGAAATTAATAAAGGATCCCGTGTCAATAAGATGTATAAAGGATCCCCCGTATCACCGAAATGGATAAAGGTCCCCCGTGTCACTGAGATAGAGAAAAGCATCCCCCGTATCACCGAGATAGATAAAGGATTCCCCGTGTCACTGAGATGGATAAAAAATACCTCTGTGTCACCGAGTTGGATGAAGGATCCCCCGTATCTCCAAAATGATCACCTGGGATAATACAGCAATTCCTGATGCTTGGCGGTGCTACTTAAAGCAAACAATCATCTCTGGGTGGCCGGGCTCTGCCAGGAGATCTCAGGGATCAATCTGTGCACAGACCAATCCCGGGAGCATAGGGAGGGGTAATATACAGGGGACCCCCCAGGTCAGGCCGCCCCTTCATAATTGATGGAAGAGCAAGCAGGGAAGCGGTCAGAGGGGTCATCATGAGATCTGTGACAACCATATAACGATCGATTGGACAATGTGTATGGACAATGTATAATATTGGGGGGGGTTGGACAATATATAATATTGGGGGGGGGGTTATTGGTTGGATTTGTCTCGTGCTGTCCCGTGACCCCGGTGCTTCTCTTTGTGTCACCGCGGTTTCTCCGCATTGGTTTGCCGGAAGTAGTCTGCTCAGTTGCTGTCAGCCGGCAGTCACGTGACGCCCCAGCTTCCGGTTTGCTGGGGTCACGTGACGGGCGGCCTTGAGTACCTGCGGATCGCGGAGCTTCTATAAGGATGGAGGGGCCCGGGGTGAGTGACAGCAGGGGGTAAACGGAGGCTGTGGGGGGCGCACTGAGGGTTATGTGGCAGCAAATGGAGCACAAACCGGATGCCACAGAATGATGTCTGCCTATGAGACACCGGATATGGGGCTGCACTGTATACAGGGAGACGATTGGATGACACCTGGGAGGGGCTGCAGAACATTGCACCTGAGAACCTGTGCTGCAATGCTCTGCAGGGTCCCCTCTCTGTATAAGGTGCAATGCTCTGCATGGGCCCCTCCCTGTATAAGGTGCAATGCTCTGCAGGGTCCCCTCCCTGTAAAAGGTGAAATGCTCTGCGGGGTCCCCACCCTGTATATCAGGGGTCTCCATTGTCACCACCCATATATCGGTGGTCTCTGGGGTCACATCTATATATTGTGGGGTCTCCGGGGGTCACCATCTACATATCAGGGGGTTCTGGGGTCACCACCCATATATTTGGGGTCTCTGGGGTCACCATTCATATTTCAGGGGTCTCAGGGGTCACCATCCTTATATCAGGGGTCTCTGGGGTCACCATCCATATATTGGGGGTCTCTGGGGTCACCATCTACATATCGGAGGGTTCTAGGGTCACCACCCTTATATCAGGGGGTCCTTGGAGTCACCATCCATATATCGGGGGTCCCTGGGGTCACCATCCATATTTTGGGGGGGTGGGTCACTATCTATATATCGGGGGTCTCTGGGGTCGACGTCCATATTTCAGAGGGTCTCTTGGGTACCTATCCATATATTGGGGGGTCTCTGGTGTCACCACCCATATATCCGGGGTCTCTGGGGTCACCATCCAGGGGCAGTTGGGTGACCCCTGGTGATGCTTGATTTGCTGTCTCGTGTTGCAGGGTCAGGTGACCTTCGATGACGTGGCCGTGTATTTCACAGAGGAGGAATGGTGGAGCCTGGAGAGCTGGCAGAAGGAGCTGTACAAGGAGGTGATGATGGACAACATTCGCACCCTGAGCTCTATCGGTGAGACCCCCAAACCTGAGGTTGACCCACCCAACATATGGCCCCCTGTGTACTGCACCCCCCAATATCCCTACCTGGCACAGAAGTCAAGGGCTTAGGTATATAGTATAATGGGGGCCCTCCACCTGACCAATGGGAACACAGATGTTGGAGGATTACCCCCAGCTCTGATAGGAGGATAAGGATCTCTGTTAGTCATGTGACTAGGATTGTCCTATAGGGACTCTTTGTATTTGATCACAATAGTGTATGTATGTGTATTATATGCGTATGTGTGTTATATGCGTATGTGTATTATGTGTATTATATGTATTATATGTGTATGTGTATTATGTGTATTATATATGTATGTGTATTATATGTATGTGTATTATATGCGTATGTGTGTTATATGAGTATGTGTATTATACCGTGTTTCCCCGATGATAAGGCATCCCCATCAAATAAGCCACCCCCCGGTTTTTGCTCAAACAATTAAAATAAAGCACCCCCCCCGCAAATAAGCCACCCCCTCTGATACCTGCTACTGTGTGCCTCTGTGTGACTCCTCCATGCTGGCTGCAGTGCAGAGTGAAACTGAAAGTAACTTCAAAGGACAAGCAAGCTGCTGATCCCTGCCCTAACAGAGTATGTTACCCGGCGTGTCAGTGATCAGAAGGGGACAATCAATGGCACATGAGTGATTTTCAACAATACATGTGTACTGTAGTCTTCTTCATGGAAAAATAAGACATCCCCTGAAAATAAGACCTAGGGCATATTTTGGCATTTCAAAAAATATAAGACAGTGCCTTATTATAGGGGAAATGGTGTGTGTATTATATGCGTATGTGTATTATATGCGTATGTGTATTATAGAGTATGTGTATTATATGTGTTTTATATGCGTATGTGTATTATATGTGTTTTATATGCGTATGTGTGTTATATGTGTATGTGTGTTATATGTGTATGCGTATTATGTGCAGAATATTTGGAGATATTTGCAGTGACTGACAGTCAGGGAGGACAGAAGATGCATGTGTGTGAAAGTCTCTAACATTTCACGTTATTCATCTCTCACACTTGTGTGAATCTCATTTCCTTCCTGACTGCCTGTCGGCCTCGGCCATACCGAGCTTCAGAGGGATCACTGTGGTTGGAAAGCAGCAGCTGAAAGTCCATTGTTCAAGTAAACAGCAGCCGACCTTCCCATTGGCTGGTGGTTGTCCGATTGAGCTGTCCTAAAAATACATTTCATGTGAATATGGATTCACCATTTGCAGCATTCACTCTTCTGCAGGACCTCATTCCTTTGTCCCTGCAGTCAGGCTCTGCTCGTCTGACAGCCCAGAGAGGGTTTATTCTCTGCCTAGGGATCTCATTTTCATTTTCCCGGATTCTCAATCTTTCACACTGGTGAATTGTGTCACTTTTTACACTTCTATGATCAGTGCTGCTCGGACTGCAAGCGGATGGAATGAATCTTCCAAGGAATAAATGATGTAAATAGTGAGTGATATGGGGGTCCTGGGCAAGTATTAGCTTTGTCAATGTGTGTTCCCCCTTTATACACCCAAACATTCACCCTTCACAGATGACAGATACAGCTGAATTGTTTCTTGTGTAGATTCCACTGCAGTGAACCCTGAGATTACCCTGGAGATCCTGGTGGGGAACGTTGTGTATAGGGACCATGTGCCCAATCTGTCACCTAGCAAGGAATCGCAAGGACGGGCCGCCGGTAAGACAAATATTTCCTTCTGTTGGTCCTGGTGTATCCTCATTTTGTTCTCTCCTTATTGGTCAGCCAGTTTGTCCCAATACGAGAAGATCCTGGGGGGGATAACAGACAGCAGTTGTCATTCCAGATATTTGTTGGTTCTTTTATTGACATTCTGACATCAGGCTGATTTATTAAAGCTCCCACGGCTGGAGAGGATACACCTTCATCAGCGAACCTGGGTGATCCAGCAATCCTAGCAAATGACATTCCGGGTGTGCTGATCACCCAGCGTCACTGATGAAAGTGTATCCTCTCCAGCCGTGGAGAGCTTTAATAAATCAGGCCCATTGTGTGTTATACTTTAGATAATCCCAGCATACAAAGATCACCAACGTATATGACCTGCGTCCTCCTCCACCATTCTGAAAGCCGATTAACTCAAGTTACATTGTAGCTTAGGTTGTAAAAAGACCTAAAGGTCCATCAAGTTCAGCCTCTAGGGAAATAAACATATCCCAGATATAAAACCCTATAAGGCATAGTTGGTCCAGAGGAAGGCAAAAAACCCCCGGGTACAAATTTACTTCTTCCTGATTCCATGAGGCAATCGGATGTTCCCTGGATCAGCAGTCTCTGTTATCTTTACTATAAATCCTTAATCCCTCGTTATATTCTGTGCTTCTAGAAATCATCCAGCTTTTTCTTGTCACAGACCTTACAGTGAAGAATCCCTTCCTTATCCGGAGCTTAAACTTCTTTTCCTCCAGACACAAAGAGCGCCCCCTTGTGCTTTGTAATGATCTTACAGGGAATAATGGGGAAGAGAGTTCTCTATATGGACCATTTACTGTATATGTTTATATTGGAAAGTGAATTGTAATCTTTGGGCTTTGTAATAAATCCAAAGTAAAAACATGTTGTGTATATATTATTCCATTGCATCCTCTTCATGACCCCAAACTTCTAAGCTGTAGTTCCCAGCTTATACCTAGAGATGTCCGCATGGTATTAGTGTAGGTCAGAGCTCCATCCATAATGGTCATCTCAGCACTGCAGTAGCACAATAATTAATGATCTGGACCTTCGGGTTTTGGTAGAGATGGGTGACCCCTGGGTATCAATCTACATCATAAATAATACTGTATGCAGAAACCTTCCAATGATTCAGGTTCTAGTAATGAAACACAATATTATTACATGACATATAATACACAGGTAGCAGTACACATACCGTATATACCCGAGTATAAGCCGACTTTTTCAGCACCCAAAATGTGCTGAAAAAGACACCCTCGGCTTATACTCCAGTCAGGTGTATGGGTCCCTCCAGAAAAGCACCCTCTGCCAGCTGATTCCCATTCCTGCCAATCCAGCCCAATCCCACCCAGCAGGGATCGGCAACTAGCGGCTCTTGAGCCTTCTTGTTGTGGCTCCCTTCCCTATTTACCGCTGCCGGGGTAAGGGGACACTCCCTCCCCTCCATATGCATTGCAGAGGAGAGGGATTTCCCTTCAGCGGTGTTCCCGGGTGGGGGCGGAGCCATCAGCGCACGACTCGAGAGAGACCCTCCCTGATAGGAGTCCCGTGTTCCTGGGTGGTTACACGTGGGACACAGGACTAGATGCAAAAGCAGTAACAGAGAGCCAGGAAAAAAGAAAGTTTAAAAGTACGTTATATCAACTAATGATGCATAATTTATCAGATGATTCATATATGATTAGTTACTAATCATATAATAATCATCTGATAAATTATTATTACTATACAGTATTTATATAGCGCCATCATATTACGTAGCGCTGTACAAAGTTGATAGTCATGTCACTAACTGTCCATCAAAGGAGCTCACAATCTAATGTCCCTACTATAGTCATATGTCATTAATGTACTCTATGGTCAGTTTTTTTGGGGAAGCCAATTAACTTAAAAAAGTAAAGAAGTGAACCTTACTTGTAGAAGTGAAACTTGCCAGTAGCTGCAGCATTTCCCACCCTCAGCTTTTACTCGAGTCAATTGATTTTTCCTGTTTTCCAAGGTAAAAATAGGTACCTTCGGCTTTTACTCAGATCGACTTATACTCGAGTATATACGGTAAATGTAATTATTGCACACAGAATTATTAGAACAGCGTATGCCATAAAGGCCTTGAAATACTAGTAAATACAGCTCAGGCTGAAGCTTTCCAGCCAACCAATCGCACACAGGCAAAGCCCAATAAAATGATAATGCCCTCCCTCTGTAACGCTTGGGGAGATGGAGCCTCTAGGGGGCGCTACAGCTTACATGGGAGTGGTGTGAGCCCTAAAAAGGGCCAAGGCGCAGAGTCTAAGCAGTATGTGTCTGAGCTAGCTATATAGTCAATGATAATTATTGGATGGCTATTTCCTGATTGGCCGGCGGGAGGAGTGATACTGATTATATCTGGAAGAGAAGGCGCGCCCGGGCTCAGAACTTCTGCAGTGTAAAAATGGGTAAAAACAATGACTGGTGAGAAAAGGGTTCACCACTGCAACTGACGCCTGTGTGTGGGATGGGGGTCCTATGATTTGTTATAATGTCAAATAATGAAATGACTCGGTTAGGATCACTTCCTGTAATCCTTTAATGTGATTTCTTTTTTGGCTTTCACAGAAATCAATACCCGGCACCCTTTGGTCAGCATCAATCCCAAATCTACCCTGCAAATGCTTACTAATGTCACCATAAAGCAGAGCATTGCGCTCCAAGATATAGAAGTGGAGGAGCCTTGTAGCCAGAATACCATCATAGTGGAGGAGTGCCATGAAGACCCAGCTGTGTCCTCTCATCCATTGATGTGCATGGAGCCAACTGTGTGCCCTCACCCTGCGGTGTGCATGGAGCCAGCTGTGTGCCCTCACCCTGCGGTGTGCATGGAGCCAGCTGTGTGCCCTCACCCTGGGGTGTGCATGGAGCCAGCTGTGTGCCCTCACTCTGTGGTGTGCATGGAGCCAGATGTGTTCTCGCAGCCATTGGAGTGCATTGAGCCCCTTGGGAGTCCCTGTCCACAGCCAGTGGTGTTCAATAAGCCTGATGTTTGCTCTCAGCCAGTGGGATGCAATGTACCAGATGGGTGCCATGAGGAAGTTTTGTGCCCTGAGCCAGCAGAGAACATGAAGGGGCAGGAGTGCCACAACCCTGTGGAGAGCAGTGAACCCCCTGAGTGCAACAAGCAAGCTGAAAGCCTAAATTCACCAAAATGTCCAGGGACTGAGGACCTTGAGCTAGAGAATGGCCCAGAGTCTGAGGACTGTCCCAATGTAATACCAGACAATCTCCCCTTAGATGAGTCAGACACCGGAGATAAATTGTACATCTGTGCCAGCTGTGGTGAAACTTTTGATGTGTGGAAGTTTTTAGTTCGTCATTTCATTGTTCACGGTGGAATGAGACCTTACCAGTGCCCAGATTGTGACAAATCCTTTACTTACCCATCTAAGCTGGTCACTCACCGGAAGACTCATACAAAGCCCCAATCCTTTTCCTGTTCTCATTGTGATAAGCGATTTACTCACCAATCCAATCTTCTCATTCACCAGAAGACTCAGTGTGGTCAGAAGCCGCATGTCTGCCAAGATTGTGGCAAGGCTTTCATGTACCCGTCCAAGCTTCTCACCCACCAGAAAATTCATTCTGGAAATAAACCTTACCAATGCCCTGACTGCGACAAAAGTTTTGTTTTCCGGTGTTTACTTGTTGCTCACCAAGAAGCTCACAATGGCCAGAAGCCATTCCAGTGCTCAGTGTGCCAGAAAGGCTTCCCGCGGAAAGCTTCCCTAGTAGTTCACATGCGCCGGCACACCGGAGAACGTCCCTATCAGTGCCACGTGTGTAGTAAAGCCTTTGCTGAACAGGCCAAACTACGGAGACACGTCAGAATTCACACAGGAGAGAAACCCTTCGAGTGCCCTGTCTGCTACAAATGTTTCTGCGACTCCTACACCTTAAATCGTCACAAGCTGGCCCACTTTGCATTAGAGGACTCCATGGAGGATGTTATAAATCCAGCCAATCAGCACACAGACACTGAGAATAAAGATTTGCTCAGCTCCTTACACCACATTCAACACAGAGAACTTCAAGGTGAACCAAGGTCAGCGTATTCAGATATTCATCATATAAAACCGGAGCCTGAGGAGATGATTGACATCAGTTCACACAACGAATCCAGCAGTGAGCAAAGTTCAAAACTGCACCGGCACCTGGAACCCCAGATAAGGCATCAGCTGGAACCTGCGGCACTCCGGCAACATCCCAAACCCCAGATAAGGCATCAGCTGGAACCTCCAGCACTCCGGCAACATCCAGAACCCCAGGTAAAGCATCAGCTGGAACCTCTAGCACTCCGGCAACATCCGGAACCCCAGATAAGGCATCAGCTGGAACCTCCAGCACTCCGGCAACATCCAGAACCCCAGGTAAAGCATCAGCTGGAACCTCTAGCACTCCAGCAACATCCAGAACCCCAGATAAACCAACAGCTGGAACCTCTAGCACTCCAGCAACATCTGGAACCCCAGATAAAGCATCAGCTGGAACCTCTAGCACTCCGGCAACATCCGGAACCCCAGATAAAGCATCAGCTGGAACCTCTAGCACTCCGGC
>NC_092862.1:147142147-147146045 GCF_032062135.1 Pyxicephalus adspersus
TCCGGAACCCCAGATAAAGCATCAGCTGGAACCTCTAGCACTCCGGCAACATCCGGAACCCCAGATAAAGCATCAGCTGGAACCTCTAGCACTCCAGCAACATCTGGAATCCCAGGTAAAGCATCAGCTGGAACCTCTAGCACTCCAGAAACATCTGGAACCCCAGATAAAGCATCAGCTGGAACCTCCAACACTTCGGCAAAACCTGGGACCCCAGATAAAGTATCAGCTGGAACCTCCAGCAGTCCAGCAACATCCGGAACCCCAGATAAAGTATCAGTTTGAACCTCCAGCACTACGACAACATCCAAAACCCCAGGTAAAGCATCAGCTGGAACCTCCAACATTTTGGCAACACCTGGGACCCCTGATAAAGTATCAGCTGGAACCTGCAGCACTCTGGCAACATCCAGAACCCCAGATAAATCATCAGCTGGAACCTGTAGCAGTCCGTCAACATTCAGAACCCCAAACTGAGCAACAGGTGAAACATTTAGACCACCACCGACATCTGGAACTGCAAAATGTACAACGGGTGAAACATTTGGACCACCACCAACATCCAGAACTCGTAAAACACATAAAAGCTAAGACTGAAGAGATTTTAGTTTATGACAAACATGTGAAATCACAACACGAACACCTACCGACGTCTCCAGAGGGCTTTCAATGCATTGAAACAGAAGATGAGATTGTGATTAAATACCCGGGAAGCGACCTACACAGGAACACACAGCCAAGGGAAGTGTTGAAGTGGTCGGTTAATAATCAAGAGGTGAAGCAGGAAAATGAACTTTTGCTGGAATGTCCACAAATAGATCCGCAGAATAATCCGGTGTTGAAGTGGACGGTGAACAACCAAGAAGTGGGAGCTAAGGAGAAACCCCTGATCAAACATTCACCACATAACGAGCCCGTACTGAAGTGGACTGTCGATAACCAAAGAGTGGAAACAGTGAACGAACATTTGTTTAAAAAGTTGCACAGGGCAACTCAGAATGAATACAAATTAAAGTGTTTGGAGTGTGACCTGGCCTTTCACAACCTCTCACAGTTCATAAGCCACAGACGTATCCATAGACTTGAAAAGAAGGCCAGGCTGTCCAGCTTCAATACAGAGCAACCAATGCCGCTCCGTGCCGCACAACGAACGGGTGAGCCCAGCAGCTTGTGCAGGGACCTTGTACTTAAAAACTTGGACCTTATCACCAATAAAAACACAAACACTGTGACTGGGTTTACCATAAGTGAGACTGACAACAAACTGGTGGTAAACTTCCAGACCTTCCCACAGGTCACATCCATAGCTGATACCATTCATGCTCACATTGGGAGTGAAATTCAGGTGGTGCAGCTTGAATAAATCCGTGAATAGCGTAGAACAGTGAGTGCCAGGAAAGCATCAATCTGGGCTCCGTATAGTAATCATTGTGAATGATGTGACGACCCCGGGGTGACTCTGTGTATTGCAGTGATAATTCCTTATAAGTAAACATGTAAATTCTCAGTATATTATTATTATTCTAAGTCACTGGTGTGTTCATCTTCATTTTATCCAAAACTTCTGATTTGGAATATTTCCCAACATGCTGCTGGAAATCAGTGATCCATCTGAAGGTCAGGATATTGGTGGCTGATGACAGGTGAGACGTCTCATAGGACAGCACAACATTGCTTGTTCAATAATCAGCATGGACAGCTCATAATATTAAAGTGTGGAGCACTCATCCAATATCTCTGCTCTGCTAATATGCAAGTTAGGGTCAATAGGTTTAGAAAAGTCAATCTGTAAATGGATAGAGAACTGGCTTAAAGATCGCATCCAGAGAGTTGTAATTAATGATTCATACTCTGAATGGTGTAAGGGTATTAGTGGTGTACCCCAGGGTTCAGTGTTGGGGCCATTACTGTGTAACATCTTTATAAATGATATAGAGTTTGGGATTTCTGTGTTTGCAGATGACACCAAACTATGTCATGGAATTAAGTCCATACAGGATGTCTATAATCTACAAGCAGACCTGGATGTACTGTGTGATTGGCAGCCAAGTGGCAAATGACATTTAATATAGATAAATGTAAAGTTATGTACTTGGGGGTAACAACATGCATGCTTCATACTGTCTAGGGGGAATACATTTGGGGGAGTCAGAAATGGAAAAGGATCTGGGGGTTCTGGTAGATCATAGACTTAATAACAGCATGCAATGCCAAGCTGCAATATCTAAAGCTAGTAAAGTACTTTCTTGTAATAAAAGAGGAATAGTCTGCAGAGATGGAGACATAATCCTGTACAAAGCATTGGTCACACCACATTTGGAATATGCAGGCCAGGTTTGGGCCCCAGTTCACAAAAAGAACATTGTGGGATTGGAGAGAGTGCAGAGAAGGGCAACTAAACTAATAAAAGGAATGGAGGAACTCCGCTATGAGGAGAGATTAGCTGAACTGAATCTATTCTCCCTTGAGAAGAGACGTATAAGGGGGGATATGATCACCCTGTATAAATATATAAACGGTCCATATAGAGAACTCTCTTCCCAATTATTCACTGTAAGGTCATTACAAAGCACAAGGGGGCGCTCTTTGCATCTGGAGGAAAAGAAGTTTAAGCTCCGGATAAGGAAGGGATTCTTCACTGTAAGGTCTGTGATAATATGGAATCGGCTCCCTCAGGAAGGAGTTTCAGCAACTACTATAGATTGCTTTAAGAAAAAGCTGGATGATTTCTAGAAGCACAGAATATAACTGGGGATTAAGGATTTAAAGTACAAATAATAGAGACTGCTGATCCAGGGAACATCCAATTGCCTTGTGGGATCAGGAAGGGATTTTTTTTTCCCCTGTTGGAGTAAATTGTACCCGGGGTTTTTTAAGGGTTTATTTGCTTTCCTCTGGAACCGCTATGTCTTATAGGGTTTTTTATCTGGGACTTTTTTGGGTTTTTTAACTTGATAGACTTACGTCTTTTTTCAACCTGACTTACTATGTAACTATGCATGCAGTTATCCAATTGGTGTACAAGTTGCGCATTTTAGGTCATGTGATCACCTGAGAATGGCATTGATTCTATTTGAATTTATTAATGCATCAGCACAGCACTGCAGGCGACACAGATTATGCAAATCCCAAAACTGGGGTAGAAGATGTCATGTTTGACCCCAGCCATTTCCCCATACAATGCAATGCAGCATCTACAGTCCACTTGGCTGGTGTTGGGTCTCTAAAACTCCTGAAGAGGAGAGACGGATTGGATTTAAGAAGCACCCTACCACCACCTCTCGAGCAGCTGGAAAATGAATACTAATACAAGATCCAGGTAATCTCTCTTGTTTTAGGTTTATCTGGGTACAGCCCTCGGATATTTTTAGTAGCCACCTGGCTGTTTTTGGGTGGTTACTGAAGAGCTGGGTCACAATACTCGCCTACAGCTTCTTCCCACCCAGCTAAAAACCATTTCTGGGTTGAACACTGAAGATGACCTTACATGTTATAGGCATGAAGCACTATGGGGTTACTGTTCCTGTCACTTCCACCCGCTATCCCCGGCTGGGCTTATCAGGTTCTGGTTCTGGATCTGTCACTGGTACAAAGGGCCGGGGGAAAAGGTCAGGGTGGTAAATAGGAGGAGAAATCTGAGACCTCATTACTGTGGGGTGCAGGGGGTTCACCTGGGGGAACTCCGCATTTATCGTGAGGAGTATATAGGTGTATATAGAAGTATATAGGAGTATATAGGAGTATATAGAAGTATATAGGTGTATATAGGAGTATATAGGACTATATAGGTGTATATAGGAGTATATAGAAGTATATAGGAGTATATAGGTGTATATAGGAGTATATAGAAGTATATAGAAGTATATAGGAGTATATAGAAGTATATAGGTGTATATAG
>NC_092862.1:147146294-147154523 GCF_032062135.1 Pyxicephalus adspersus
GAGTATATAGAAGTATATAGGACTATATAGGAGTATATAGGTGTATATAGGAGTATATAGAAGTATATAAGAGTATATAGAAGTATATAGGACTATATAGGTGTATATAGGAGTATATAGGGCAGGTTGGTAGACGATGGTCAATGAAAGAAATTACCATCATAAAATTGCTTTTTATTTTGAGGCTTGGAATTTACAAAGGTCATAATGTTAAATAGCACATTGTTGTTTTTAAGGATTTTATTTTTGTTGTTGTAAGAGAAGAGTTTCTATTTGTCTTTGTATAATTAGTATTTTATACATGCAGGGGGTGTGGGCGGAGCTTGCAGCAATTCCTCGGTGGGAGGGGCATCACTGGGTCCCGCCCACCACAGCATTATTGGATTTGTAGTGCTTCAAATACATCTGAAGGTTCTACCAGACCCTCCGGTCACCATATACCAGGATTATTAATATGGCGCCAACATATTACACAGCGCTGTACACTAAATAGGGGTTACAAATGACAGACTAATACAGACAGTGACACAGGAGGAGGAGAGGACCCTGCCCCGAAGAGCTTACAATCTAGGAGGCGGGGGAAGTATCACACAACAGGAGGGGGCACAGGATAATGGGATATCAGATGTTTGTAATAAATCCAAGGACTGAAAATCACAAAGAATTTATCCTGAGTCTCTGTAAAGATATTTGTTAGTTTTTCATGGACCGTCGCAATCACTGCACCAATTGCGGTTCCGGGAGTCACCCCGCACCCATGGCAATGCCACCGGATATTAATAACAAATGGGCGACGTGCAGAACCCTCAATACGTTCTTATAATAAGTGATGGTGGGAAGCGGGCATCGGTCTGGGTGATCCTCCTGCTCTGTACTTTCAGGACATTATTCAGAATTCTCTGGGACCAGGCACCCCCTAATATATCCTGAATATGGAGCAGTCTCTAGATACCCCTCCCCCATGTACCCTAAAACCCGTCCTATGTGACCCCATACATGATGGCGTATTGGGGGGGGTATTATATTCCTGGTACAGCTCAGCCTGGGATGTGTCACTGGAGGAATGTATAGAGCCGAGGGCAATGACCGGTCTATATACAAGCAGTGTATGGTCCGGGGTCAGGGACCCCCAGTGCACGTACCCCAGGCATTAACCCCTTAATGGATATTTAGGTTCACAGTAACATTCACCGCTGTATTTCTGTTATTTCAAAGATGGATTTCTTATTGTTGTATTTCTGCTTTATCACCGTGATGTATGCACTGAAACTCTTCTTGTATTTTATTGCACATTATGTCGGTGCCAGCCGCCTGCTGACTTACGGTTGTATTATTCCTTCTATGGATTTATATCTCTCTATAAACGTTTTCATCGTCCAGACGCAGATTATCTCCGGTGAATTATTTCCTTTCTGCTTCCTAAGATCAATGGCCCTGGGAGCCTGGGAGGAAAACTCCGCACATAGTGCCATGGCAGCATCAAACCTTTTATTCTGCACTGCTACAAAATGAAGATTGTTGGCACTGGCCGGGGTTGTGGCTGGGCTGCAGACATCATCCAATGGTTCCATATATTACATTATATTTATATATTCTATTATATATTGTATGTACTACAATCCTGGCAATACATCACATCTCCTGGGGTTCTATCCCACCCTAAAATATCTGCAATAGATCTGCAGGAAATGCACGGCTGGCAGCATGAGTGCTATCAGACATGCCAGGCTTTCTGCTGGTAAACTTCTCACCCCCACCGAGCATTGTTTGCCAATAGTTATTACACCCATTGGGTGAACGCTCCCATCCTCACCATGTAACGGCAATCTAGCAGAGGTCAGGACTTAGGAAGTACCCAGAAATCTTCATTCTATGGCTACATCTCGGTGCTCTGGTGAATTGGCACTGCCAGTGGGTTGTGTTTCTGGAGTCTAGAGGTCCCTATGATATCCATACAGACAGCTATGGCAGAACGTTCATTGTGTGCAATCCTTTAATTATTAATATTTATGGTAACGTCATTTCATTGCAACAATCATTACTTATGTTCTACCTTCCGCATTCTGGTACTGTGACCCCATAGACCAATACCCACCCTGTGCCCTCTAAATTCTGTTACTGTGACCCCAATTCTGTTACTGTGACCCCGCAGACCAATACCCACCCTGTGCCCTCCCAATTCTTTTACTGTGACCCCCCAGATCAATACCCACCCTGTGCCCCCTGAATTCTTTTACTGTGACCCCCACAGATCAATACCCACCCTGTGCCCTCTAAATTCTGTTACTGTGACCCCCCAGATCAATACCCACCCTGTGCCCCCTGAATTCTTTTACTGTTACCCCGCAGATCAATACCCACCCTGTGCCCTCCCAATTCTGTTACTGTGACCCCCCCAGATCAATACCCACCCTGTGCTCTCCGTGCAGGACAAATCCCACCCCGTGGCTACACTGCAGTGGACTCTGTTCTGTGGTCAGAGACAGTGAACGTTGGGTTATTCACAGGTGAATGAGCACGCTGAGAGTTTGTTGTTCCGGATCCTCCATTTCCATCTCATGGCCTCCAGTGTTATCAGAGTAATGTGACCGCGTCCAACCATCATGGTGCCCACAATGTCTCCTCTGCTCCACGTCCTCCTCATTCTGCATGGAGTGCAGCTCAGCCTGGAGGAAACTTTTATATATGGTGAGTACTCGTCTTCTGATATCTGGGCGACCTACTGGGGGGGCCACAGGGTGGCAGAATTCGGAGGGGCAGTAGCACAACCTTACCATTACAACCGTGATTGGATGGTGAAGGAGAAGCAGCACACTGATAAGTCATCTTCTGCTCCCTCCTGTTAGCACATGTGCACTGCAGTACAATTTGATTGGTGGACCTCCATCTGAATGCGGCTGCACGGGGGGGGGGGATGGGGGGTTACAGGTTGCCAGCATCAAGATTGATAAAGTTAAATATTAAGGAGTAGGTGACAAATAATTACACAGAATACTGGAAGGGTTTGTAGCACAAAAGCACCGCCAGCTTTCCACGAAATTATAATAATACTGCCTGATCACTGTGGGGAGAGACTGAGAAAATGCTTCCTCCTGCCTGCAGCAAACAGATGCAGCATCACGGCTTTGTAGTGATAAGATGGAGGTAAATTCTCGGGTGTCTGCCCCTCTTGCTGGGTATCTGGGGGACTTCCTGAAGCTTTGGGGGCTCCTCATTCTTCTGTAAGCTGGAAACCAGTGTGAGTGGCCCCGGAATTGGCGCTGATCACACATAAAATGTCATTTCCCAATGTTTTATATGTGCTGCTTCCATTGTAATAATTCCCAGTGCTGCCATGAATGTCTTTGTTCCGGCACTTCCTGTTTGATGGTGACAACACTGTGTTCTGTTCACATTGTCACATGGGCTTCCCAATTCACAAATAAATCAAATTAAAGAAAAATAAATCGGTGATAATGTCTTCGCTGAGCCGCCAACATTCCTCATCCAATCAATGGCCGTTATCTGCGGTGTAAGGAAAGTGACGCTGGCGCTTTGTATGGGCACCACCGCCCTGCACAACCCACTGCTGCCATAGGCTGCTCGAGCTTCTGGGTGTGGCACGCACATGTGCACCTCCCCACCTCTGATTGGTTCCTCATATCCTAGAGGGCGTCATACCTCTGATAACTAGGAGCTTCTGGGTGAAATATTGAAATATTTTGGGGTTTTGTAGCATCTGTGGAGTTTTCAGGGCCAAAAAAACCTTTATAGGAAATATTTATTATATTATATTACAGAGCCATCGATGTTCAATGCCACCGCCATCCCAGACTTTTCCTTCACCACTGGAGAGGAGTTCCCAGTCACCACCAACACTACGGCTGGAGGGGCCCCTGAGCAAGGTATCCAATGCCCACAATTGCCCCATGGGGGTACAATATGGAGAATTGGGATATGCTGCTGTAAATGTGATATTATATAGAGCAGAGGAGGATCAGAGCTTCCCAGGAGGACCTCGGTTTGCTTATACCAGGGGGCTGCTGGTGAAAAGTTACATTTTTGGGAGTTTTATTAGCACCCATGGGGGGTTTTGGGGGAAAATAAATCTTAGGAGAGTTGCTAATTGGTCAGAGGAAGACAGAGCAGAGAAGAGAATCTTGAATCCATGATTTATATTACAGAGCCAACGATGTCCAATGCCACCGCCATCCCAGACTTATCCTTCACCACTGGAGAGGAGATCCCAGCCACCACCAACACTACGGCTGGAGGGGCCCCAGGTATGGATAGAGTCGCCCACACAATGGCCCCATGTGTCAAGCTGATATTATACAGAAGTTGGTGCAGGGCTATTACTGAGGGCCTCATTTCTCCAAGAAGAGCCAATGGGGGAAATATTTAAACCTTTTGGGTTTTAGTAGTGTCCAAGGATCTTTTAGGTCACAAGAATTCATTGGACATCTATGGTGTGAGCAGAAATGGTATTTCTATTACAAAGCCATTGATGTACCACACCACTTTCTATGGTTTAAATTCAACATGTTATGGGGGTTCGAAGGGGTCCACCGTCATCAGAGATTGGTATTAGAAGACTTCCTGAGGAGTCCCTTGTATGATACCTATACATTCCAAGTCATACCAATTACCCCTCACAACCCCCTTAATGTTGTCTGTCTTTAAAGTCTTCATAGAACATTCAGACAGAAACCAGCCCTGACGTAAAACAACCCCTTCGTGCAAGCCTATGGACCCTGGGATTATGGGAGGTCACCACCTGCTTACCCCTATCCTATCATCTATGGACCCAGGGAGGATGGGGGGTCACCAACTGCCCACCCCTATCATCTATGGACCCTGGGATTATGGGAGGTCACCAACCACAGGGCCACAATCATTGTACCACGCCAGTACCACATGGGGAGGAGAGGGCCCTGCCCAGAAGAGCTTACAATCTAGAGGTGAGGGAAATATCACACAATAATAATCTTCTAAGAGCCGGTGGATGAAATAACTTTTAGGATCAGACTAAGCAACGAGGACATCACTGTGACTCCTCTCACACGCCTGGTGACTGAGGAAATGCCCACTCTTGGTATAATACTCAGTACATGTCCATAGGTCATCGAGCCCAAATACACTACACCTAAAATATACCGGGGTGCCGTGAGGTGTCATCGAGGAACCCAATATATGTCCTGGGATAGGAGGCCGGAGACACCGCTAGAAATCCATAAACCTTGGAGTGCCAGGGAGCCCCCGCTCTGTCTGCATGGGGTATACAGGGATGGTATTATATACCTGTAATGACTGAACAATTATTTCACTATTTGTGGGTTTTAGTGTTGGAGAACCATTGGTCGGACATGATTTAGGCAGAGAAGACAATGCTGATTTCATGATTTATATTACAGATCCATGGATGTCCAATGCCACTGCAGGCCCAGACGTCACCACCGGAGAGGAGATCCCGGCCACCAATACTACGGCAGAGACGGGTAATGTATCCAATGCCTGTAAATGGAGGGGCCCCTGTCTGAATGGAACCTGGAATGTTACAAACTGAATGCCAACAAAAGATCCCGTGTGTCCTGATCACCGTTATTCACACAAAGGACCCACATTCACCCCATTTGCAGCCCGCTGACCCAACACAAGAGACATCACATAACTAGCAGAAATGCATGGAGTCTCCCATCACAGGTAGTCAGGGGGCAGAGGGGGAATCTCCCCAAATCTGTTCCCAGCAATCCTCTGCTCCTATTCACATTTCACTTCATTGTCCTGCTCTCATCTGACCTCTGTAGACATAAAGATGGACAGAGGTCCAGCATGACCCAAATTCCCTAAATCACAACTCAAATATTCACTGTAAGGTCATTACAAAGCACAAGGGGGCGCTCTTTGTGTCTGGAGGAAAAGAAGTTTAAGCTCCGGATAAGGAAGGGATTCTTCACTGTAAGGGCTGTGTAAATGTGGAATCGGCTCCCTCAGGAAGGAGTTTCAGCAAGTTCTATAGATTGCTTTAAGAAAAAGCTGGATGATTTCTAGAAGCACAGAATATAACTGGGGATTAAGGATTTAAAGTAAAAATAACAGAGACTGCTGATCCAGGGAACATCCAATTGCCTCATGGAATCAGGAAGGAATTTTTTCCCATTGCAGTAAATACTACCCGGGGTATCTTTGCCTTCCTCTGGACCAACTATGACTATGAGATATGTTTGATAACTTGATGGACTTACGTCTTTTATCAAACTAACTGACTATGTCACTATGTCAGTTTCCTCCCACACTATAAAGAAATGCAGTTAGGTAAATCGGCTTCCCCTCAAAAATTGACCTTACACTGTAATAATGACATATGACTATGGGGGGACATTAGATTGTCAGCTCCTCTGAGGGACAGCTAGTCACATGACTGGACTTTGTACAGCACTACGTAATATGTTGGTGCTATATATATACTGGATAATAATGTGATATCAGTGGATAGCTTCCTCTATATGAGGGGATCTTCTCAGCCCATTCCTGGCAGCTCCAGCTGTTTCATCTAATCATCTAATGTTTGCCAAAATTGTGGAGGAACTCTAAATTTCACTAATTTCTGAAGAAGAACTAATAGATCATTAGGTGTGCTGGGAACTATTGCCGGCTATTCGCTCCTCCAGCACCAAACACTGACTGCTAGCTCTGATGGCTGAGCTGTAGGGAGCAGGAATAGGGATTCAGGTCAGTATGTGGCACCGTCCAAAGACAGAACTCATAGGACATCCAGGGGCCCCCCATAGATACACACAGCCAGGCATTGGAGTCAGGTTCCTCTTGTTCTCATTGGTGTTTCTGAAATATTGGCAGATGGGGCCCCAACTCTGACAGTCAGAAGTGAAACTCAGAGAATGGAGTCTGCAGAACCAGATCATCCATAAAGCAAAGTACAATAAATCTTGGGGCCCAATGGAGGTCCAGGGGCCCATCTACACCCTTTATTATCTTACATTAAACCAAAGGGCATGGCAGACCACTAAACAGTACTAATGTATAGCGGAGAGGATCACAGATGGCAATGAACATTATTATTATTTATAAATGATTCCCCTCTCAGTTCTTCTGTTCACTGATAGCTGTGTGAATCTCTGTGTGAATCTACATGCCTAATAAAACAATGACTTGTTCTGCCACCTAGTGGCCAATCAGTAAAACTGCACAGAAGGATTCCATGCATTCTAACAAATTATTGGATGCAAATTGACATGAAAATGATTTATAAATTCACGCATAGTGTCAGTATGAGGCTTAGGACCCCCTGATCACTTGGTGCCACTTTTACTAACATAAGTGGTCAAATAATAAACATACTGGCAGGATCAACACATATGTAAATCAATCCTTGCTGTATTGATGCCACTGATTGATGTCATTTAATAAATTATAATATTTCTGATATTGTCTCTGCTTCCAGGGGTTGATTTCTGCTTCCAGGACACCGATTGCCCCCCATTCAGCTCCTGTACACCTCTAGATGGGCCCCGTATTTGTCTCTGTGACCTCGGGCTGTACTTTCACCCGGACCTGGGCTGTGTCACAGGTAATGCCATGAGATGGATTTTTAGGCTTTTAAATATTATTTGTTGGTAATTAATCTTTGTCCTACGGCCAACCCGTAAATTATACAAAGAATAAATATAAAGTGTACAAAATGATATAATCCAATCTTATCCTCCTGGCTGTATTACATTCATACAGGGGGGGGGGGGGGGGGGTGTTTACTTCTATTAGAGCGTAATATGTCTTACAATAAGTTATTGTCCTAAACCCCACGCGTTTCGCCCCACAGCGCTTCATCGGGGGATTGGGATGTGTAAATGCCGGGTCACAGATAACAAGATACAATCATTTCTGCTTAATATGAATGGAACAAGCTGACATTAATAATATTTTCTGCCTGGAACTTGTATAATCTGTAGTATGTGAAGTATAATAATAATAATAATTGGTAATGATATACACGCGTAGGATTGGGTGTCTCTGCATTGTGTTCTGTGGCATTGAATTTGGTTTTATATTGCTGCCGTGCACTCCTATGTTGGAGAATACCCGTGGTGGAATACAGAGACGGAATTTTATTATTCATCACAATCATTTAAACACAAATCTGAAAAACCGGCAGAACCCAATCTGATATAAGATGAGATGGGGGGGTTCTAGGGGTGTAGTTCTGGGGGGGTAGTGCTGAGGGTGTGTAGTTCT